>NC_053024.1:690196058-690496058 GCF_003073215.2 Triticum urartu
CAAACCGAGAAAAAGAAAAGATAAGGAAGCGAATACATCATACGATGAGCCAAAGCGCCACATAGTTCTATCAGGAAAAAGGGACATCCTGGGAGTGGACGGCAAGACAGACATGTCTGAAGATTATGAAAAGTTTCATGAAATTCCTCCCTTCAATGTTAAGGCTGACCCAAGCATCCTGATAAACGATGAAGATTATCCATGGTTACGGCGCAATAAGTAAATGACACAAGCGAAGAAAAAGTGAAGACTTTCTCCCGCAACTATTATGATGATACCATACCCACATAGCATGTGCATGTACAAAACGGACAATGGTAGCATACTCGTGTGTTACAAAGTTGGCTTGGTATCATCATAATAGTTGCGGGAGAAAGTCTTCACTTTTTCTTCGCTTGTGTCATTTGCTTATTGCGCCGTAACCATGGATAATCTTCATCGTTTATCAGGATGCTTGGGTCAGCCTTAACATTGAAGGGAGGAATTTCATGAAACTTTTCATAATCTTCAGACATGTCTGTCTTGCCGTCCACTCCCAGGATGTCCCTTTTTCCTGATAGAACTATGTGGCGCTTTGGCTCATCGTATGATGTATTCGCTTCCTTATCTTTTCTTTTTCTCGGTTTGGTAGACATGTCCTTCACATAGATAACCTGTGCCACATCATTGGCTAGGACGAACGGTTCGTCAGTGTACCCAAGATTTTTCAGATCCACTGTTGTCATTCCGTACTGTGGGTCTACCTGTACCCCGCCGCCGGACAGTTTGACCCATTTGCACTTAAACAAAGGGACCTTAAAATCAGGTCTGTAGTCAAGTTCCCATATGTCCACTATGTAACCATAATATGTGTCCTTTCCGCTCTCGGTTGCTACATCAAAGCGGACACCGCTGTTTTGGTTGGTGCTCTTTTGATCTTGGGCGATCGTGTAAAATGTATTCCCATTTATCTCGTATCCTTTGTAAGTCAATACAGTCAAAGATGGTCCCCTGGACAACAAGTACAACTCATCACAAACAGTGTTGTCACCTCTGAGACGTGTTTCCAACCAACTGCTGAAAGTCCTAATGTGTTCACATGTAATCCAGTCGTCGCACTGCTCCGGGTGTTTGGAGCGCAAACTGTTCTTGTGTTCATCAACATACGGGGTCACCAAGGTAGAGTTCTGTAGAACTGTATAGTGTGCTTGAGACCAAGAATATCCGTCCCTGCATATTATTGAGTCACTTCCAAGAGTGCCTTTTCCAGTCAGTCTCCCCTCATACCGCGATTTAGGGAGACCTATCTTCTTAAGGCCAGGAATGAAGTCAACACAAAACCCGATAACATCCTCTGTTTGATGGCCCATGGAGATGCTTCCTTCTTGCCTAGCGCGGTTACGGACATATTTCTTTAGGACTCCCATGAACCTCTCAAAGCGGAACATATTGTGTAGAAATACGGCCCCCAGGATGACAATCTCGTCGAATAGATGAACTAGGACGTGCGTCATGATATTGAAGAAGGATGGTGGGAACACCAGCTCGAAACTGACAAGCCATTGCGCCACATCACTCCTTAGCCTTGGTACGATTTCTGGATCGATCACCTTCTGAGAGATTGCATTGAGGAATGCACATAGCTTCACAATGGCTAATCGGACGTTTTCTGGTAGAAGCCCCCTCAATGCAACCGGAAGCAGTTGCGTCAAAATCACGTGGCAGTCATGAGACTTTACGTTCTGAAACTTTTTCTCTGGCATATTTATTATTCCCTTTATATTCGACGAGAAGCCAGTCGTGACCTTCATACTGAGCAGGCATTTAAAGAAGATTTCTTTCTCTTCTTTCGTAAGAGCGTAGCTGGCAGGACCTTTATACTGCTTCGGGGGCATGCCGTCTTTTTCGTGCAAACGTTGCAGGTCCTCCCGTGCCTCAGGTGTATCTTTTGTCTTCCCATACACGCCCAAGAAGCCTAGCAGGTTCACGCAAAGGTTCTTCGTCACGTGCATCACGTCGATTGAAGAGCGGACCTCTAGGTCTTTCCAGTAGGGTAGGTCCCAAAATATAGATTTCTTCTTCCACATGGGTGCGTGTCCCTCAGCGTCATTCGGAACAGCTAGTCCACCGGGACCCTTTCAAAAGATTACGTGTAAATCATTGACCATAGCAAGTACGTGATCACCAGTACGCATGGCGGGCTTCTTCCGGTGATTTGCCTCGCCTTTGAAATGCTTGCCTTTCTTTCGACATTGATGGTTGGTCGGAAGAAATCGACGATGGCCCAGGTACACATTCTTCCTGCATTTGTCTAGGTATATACTTTCAGTGTCATCTAAACAGTGCGTGCATGCGTGGTATCCTTTGTTTGTCTGTCCTGAAAGGTTACTGAGAGCGGGCCAATCGTTGATGGTCACGAACAGCAACGCCTTTAGGTTAAATTCCTCCTGTCTGTGCTCATCCCACGTACGTACACTGTTTCCATTCCACAGCTGTAAAAGTTCTTCAACTAATGGCCTTAGGTACACATCAATGTCGTTGCCGGGTTGCTTAGGGCCTTGGATGAGAACTGGCATCATAATGAACTTCCGCTTCATGCACATCCAAGGAGGAAGGTTATACATACATAGAGTCATGGGCCAGGTGCTGTGATTTCTGCTCTGCTCCCTGAAAGGATTAATGCCATCCGCGCTTAAAGCAAACCATACATTCCTTGGGTCCTTTACAAACTCATCCCAGTACTTTCTCTTGATTTTTCTCCACTACGACCCGTCAGCGGGTGCTCTCAACTTCCCATCTTTCTTTCGGTTCTCACTGTGCCATCGCATCAACTTGGCATGCTCTTCGTTTCTGAACAGACGTTTCAACCGTGGTATTATAGGAGCATACTGATGTCTACTACACAACCTTCTTCTTGTAGACGTTGTTGGGCCTCCAAGTGCAGAGGTTTGTAGGACAGTAGCAAATTTCCCTCAAGTGGATGACCTAAGGTTTATCAATCCGTAGGAGGCATAGGATGAAGATGGTATCTCTCAAGCAACCCTGCAACCAAATAACAAAGAGTCTCTTGTGTCCCCAACACACCCAATACAATGGTAAATTGTATAGGTGCACTAGTTCGGCGAAGAGATGGTGATACAAGTGCAATATGGATAGTAGATAATGGTTTTTGAAATCTGAAATAATAAAAACAGCAAGGTAGCAAGTGATAAAAGTGAGTGTAAACGGTATTGCAATGATGGTAAACAAGGCCTAGGGTTCATACTTTCACTAGTGTAAGTCCTCTCAACAATACTAACATAATTGGATCACATAACTATCCCTCAACATGCAACAAAGAGTCACTCCAAAGTCACTAATAGCGGAGAACGAACGAAGAGATAATGGTAGGGTACGAAACCACCTCAAAGTTATTCTTTCCAATCAATCCGTTGGGCTATTCCTATAAGTGTCACAAACAACCCTAGAGTTCGTACTAGAATAACACCTTAAGACACAAATCAACCAAAACCCTAATGTCACCTAGATACTCCAATGTCACCTCAAGTATCCGTGGGTATGATTATACGATATGCATCACACAATCTCAGATTCATCTATTCAACCAACACAAAGGACCTCAAAGAGTGCCCCAAAGTTCTACCGGAGAATCACAACGAAAACGTGTGCCAACCCCTATGCATAGGTTCATGGGCGGAACCCGCAAGTTGGTCACCAAAACATACACCAAGTGGCACGTGGTATCCCATTTTCACCACAGATATCCACGGCAAGACATACATCAAGTGTTCTCAAGTCTTTAAAGACTCAATCCGATAAAATTACTTCAAAGGGGAAACTCAATTCATTACAAGAGAGAAGAGGGGGAGGAGAAACATAAGATCCAACTATAATAGCAAAGCTCGCGATACATCAAGATCGTGCCAAATCAAGAACACGAGAGAGAGAGAGAGATCAAACACATAGCTACTAGTACATACCCTCAGCCCCGAGGGAGAACTACTCCCTCCTCGTCATGGAGAGCACCGGGATGATGAAGATGGCCACCGGAGAGGGATTGCCCCCTCCGGCTAGGTGCCGGAACAGGGTCCCGATTGACTTTTGGTGGCTATGGAGGCTTCTGGCGGCGGAACTCCCGATCTAATCTCTGTTCTGGAAGTTTTAGGTTACGTAGGTATATATGGGTGCAGGAGGTACGTCGGTGGACCGAAGGGGGGGCCACGAGGCAGGGGGGCGCGCCCAGGGGGGCGCCCTCCACCCTCGTGACCTCCCCGGAAACTTCTTGGAGTAGGGTCCAAGTCTCCTGGATCACGTTCGGTGAGAAGATCACGTTCCCGAAGGTTTCATTCCGTTTGGACTCCGTTTGATATTCTGTTTCCTCGAAATACTGAAATAGGCAAAAAACAGCAATTCTGGGCTGGGCCTCCGGTTAATAGGTTAGTCCCAAAAATAATATAAAAGTGGCAAATAAAGCCCAATATAGTCCAAAACAGTAGATAAAGTAGCATGGAGCAATCAAAAATTATAGATATGTTGGAGACGTATCAGGCATCCCCAAGCTTAATTCCTGCTCGTCCTCGAGTAGGTAAATGATAAAAAGAGAATTTTTGATGTGGAGTGATACTTTGGCATAATTTCAATGTAAATCTTCTTAATCATGGTATGAATATTCAGATCCGAAAGGTTCAAGACAAAAGTTCATATTGACATAAAAATGATAATACTTCAAGCATACTAATTAAACAATTATGTCATCTCAAAATAACATGGCCAAAGGAAGTTCATCCCTACAAAATCATATAGTTAGGCTATGCTTCATTTTTGTCACACAAAGATGTTCCCAACTTCTATACCCCCGATGACAAGCCAAGCAATTGTTTCATACTCAAATAATCTCAAACTTTTTCAACCTTCATGCAATACATGAGCGCGAGCCATGGACATAGCACTATGGGTGGTATAGAATATGATGATGGGGATTGTGTAGAGAAGACAAAAAAGGAGAAAGTCTCACATCAACGAGGCTAATCAATGAGCTATGGAGATGCCCATCAATTGATGTTAATGCAAGGAGTAGGGATTGCCATGCAACGGATGCACTAGAGCTAAGAATGCTCAACAAAAGAAAACTAGTGGGTGTGCATCCAACTTGCTTGCTCATGAAGACCTAGGGCATTTTGAGGAAGCCCATCGTTGGAATATACAAGCCAAGTTCTATAATGAAAAATTCCCGCTAGTATGAACAAGACAACTTATGAGACTCACTATATGAAAATCATGGTGCTACTTTGAAGCACAGTATATGAGACTCACTACATGAAGAACAAGGTGCTACTTTGAAGCACAAGTGTGGAAAAAGAGATAGTAGCATTGCCCTTTTTATTTTCTCTTTTTTTTGGGCCTTTCTTTTTTTTCTTTTTGGCCTTTCTCTCTTTTTTTTGATTGGGCAATGCTCTAATAATGATGATCATCACACTTCTATTGATTACAACATAATGATTACAACTCGATACTAGAACAAGATATGACTCTATATGAATGCCTCCGGCGGTGTACCGGGGTGGTGCAATGAATCAAGAGTGACATGTATGAAAAATAATGCATGGTGGCTTTGCCACAAATACGATGTCAACTACAAGATCATGCAATGGCAATATGACAAAAGTAAAGCATGTCATGATGATGATGATGATGATGGTGGAAGTTGCATGGCAATATATCTCGGAATGGCTATGGAAATGCCATGATAGGTAGGTATGGTGGCTGTTTTGAGGAAGATATAGGGAGGTTTATGTGTGAAAGAGCGTATCATATCACGGGGTTTGGATGCACCGGCGAAATTTGCACCAACTCTCAATGTGAGAAAGGGCAATGCATGGTACCGAAGAGGCTAGCAGATGGCGGAAAGGTAAAAGTGCGTATAATCCATGGACTCAACATTAGTCAAAAGAACTCATATACTTATTGCAAAAATTTAGAAGTCATCAAAAATCAAGTAATACGCGCATGCTCCTAGGGGGAAAGATTGGTAGGAAAAGACCATCGCTCGTCCCCGACCGCCACTCATAAGGATGCACAAGCCAGGTACACTTCATGCTTCAAATTTGTTACACAACTTTAACCATACGTGCATGCTACGGGACTTGCTAACTTCAACACAAGTATTTCTCAAATTCACAACTACTAAACTAGCACGACTATGATATTATCACCTCCATATCTCAAAACAATTATCAAGCATCAAACTTATCTTAGTATTCAACCCACTAAAAAGAAAGTTTCACATATCTTGAATACCAAGTATATTAACATTAAGCAAATTACCATGCTATTAACGACTCTCAAAATAATCTAAGTGAAGCATGAGAGATCAAGTTTCTTTAAAACAAACCACCACCATGCTTTAAAAGATCTAAGTGAAGCACTAGAGCAAAAATTATCACGCTCAAAAAGATATAAGTGAAGCACATAGAGTAAAACTACATAGCTCAAAAGATATAAGTGAAGCACATAGAGTATTCTATCAAATTTTAATTCATAGATGAATCTCTCTAAAAGGTGTGTAAAGCAAGGATGATTGTGGCACACTAACAAACAAATACACAAATAATACAAGACGCTCCAAGCAAAACACATATCATGTGGTGAATAAAAATATAGCTCCAAGTAAAGTTACCGATGAACGAATACGAAAGAGGGGATGCCACCCGGGCATCCCCAAGCTTAGACGCTTGGTTATCCTTGAATATTACCTTGGGGTGCCTTGGGAATCCCCAAGCTTAGGCTCTTGCCACTCCTTATTCCATAGTCCATCGAATCCTTACCCAAAACTTGAAAACTTCACAACACAAAACTTAACAGAAAACTCGTAAGCTCCGTTAGTATAAGAAAATAAATAACCACTTCAAGGTACTGTAATGAACTCATTATTTATTTATATTGGTGTTAAACCTACTGTATTCCAACTTCTCTATGGTTTATAAACTATTTTACTAGCCATAGATTCGTCAAAATAAGTAAACAACACATGAAAAACATAATCTGTCAAAAACAGAACAGTCTGTAGTAATCTGGATCAAACGTATACTTCTGGAACTCATAAAATTCTCAAATAAATTTCTCAACCTGAGGAATTTATCTATTAATCACCTGCAAAAAGAATTAACTAAATATCTCTCTCCAAATAAAAATGGCAGCAGTTCTCGTGAGCGCTAAAGTTTCTGTTTTTTACAGCATGATCAACAAGACTTCACCCAAGTCTTCCCAAAGGTTCTACTTGGCACAAACACTAATTACAAGCATAAAACCCCATCTAAAAAGAGGCTAGATTAATTATTTATTACTAAATGGGAACAAAAAGCAAGGAACTAAAATAGAATTGGGTTGCCTCCCAACAAGCGCTATCGTTTAACGCCCCTAGCTAGGCATGATGATTTCAATGAGGCTCACAAAAAGGATAAGAATTGAAACATAAAAAGAGCATCATGAAGAATATGACTAGCACATTTAAGTCTAACATGCTTCCTATGCATAGGGATTTTGTGAGAAAACAACTTGTGGGAACAATAATCAACTAGCATAGGAGGGCAAAACAAGCATAACTTCAAAACTTTAAGCACATAGAGAGGAAACTTGATATTATTGCAATTCCTACAAGCATATATTCCTCCCTTGTAATAATATTCAGTATCATCATGAATGAATTCAACAATATAACCAGCATCTAAAGCATTCTTTTCATGATCTACAAGCATAGAAATTTTATTACTCTCCACATGAGCAAAATTCTTCTTAATCGGAATAGTGGGAGTATCATAAGAGACTTGAATCCTATAAATTTTTTCCACATTAAAAGAGTAATGTTCAGAAAAAGGGTAATCATAATCATGAAAAGTTTTATAAATATAATCACTACTTTTTATAACATAAGTATCATCACAATAATCATCATAAGTAGGAGGCATGCTATCATCATTATAAACTTGCATATCAAAACTTGGGAGACTAAAAATATCAATCTTCATTTCATAGCTCCAAGCTTGGGACAAACATTAATTGCAGCAAATATATTCTCAAATATGTCATCCTCATCAAACATAGCTTCCCCAAGCTTGGGCCTTTTCATATCATAAGCATAATCACTCTCATCATTAATAGTAGATAGCACCAATAGTATAGCAATTATTATATTTCTTTCCAAGCAACCAAAAAGATTTTCAAGATCATAAGAAGTATCATTATCTTCCCAATCATAATCATCACAACAAGCAATAGGCATAACGAGATCATCATCAAGTGTATCATCTTCATTTTCATGAGGCACAACAATAATAGGAGCAACTTTATTTGGGAGAGATACCTTTTTACCTCTCTTCCTTTTTCTTTTCTTCTTCTTCACCACATCATGTGTGGTTCAATCCTCTTTTTGGAGCTCCTTATTAATGAGATTGGTTGAAGTAGGAGCTCCTCCTCGTTACCTGCATCATAAGAAATAATAGGAGGATATTGGGAATCTGCTGCCCTCTTGATTATCTTCTCTTCTTGTTCTTTTCTTATGTAATTGCATATAAGGTTTTCATGCAATTCACGCACAATACATATAAATTTTCTAGATCAAAATCAAGAAATCTATCAGATTAAATTTTGGAATACCCTCAGTTATACGTTTCATTTCTTCATACCCAAAAGAAGACTAAGCTATTTATGATGCTCAAGGGTAATCAAGTTATCACAATTTTTGGACACGATTGATCATGAAACAAATAGCATTGGAGCTTTAAATGACCATGTTCATTGCAAAGTTCACAAGGGTAACGAAATATTGAATCTTTCAGCACTCATCTAGCTGTTTCTTGCAACATTTGGTTTCTAAGTACTTATGCCTCTTGCAATATCTATCTTCCCTATTTGGTGTGTACTTGCAAACCCAGTCTCTCCACAAAAATTGACATGTTTATAGGAGACATTTTCATCATAACTAGTGCAATCATCATTAGCATCATGGATATTCAAAGAATTCGTACTAACAACATTGCAATCATGCTCATCATTCAAATATTTAGTGCCAAACATTTTATAGATTTCTTCTAACACTTGAGCACAATTATCCTTTCCATCATACTCACGAAAGATATTAAAAAGATGAAGCGTATGAGACAAACTCAATTCCATTTTTTTATGTTTTCTTTTATAAACTAAACTAGTGATAAAACAAGAAACTAAAAGACTCGATTGCAAGATCTAAAGATATACCTTCAAGCACTCACCTCCCCGGCAACGGCGCCAGAAAAGAGCTTGATGTCTACTACACAACCTTCTTCTTGTAGACGTTGTTGGGCCTCCAAGTGCAGAGGTTTGTAGGACAGTAGCAAATTTCCCTCAAGTGGATGACCTAAGGTTTATCATGTAGTAGGATTTTTGTTGTTTTTTTTTTTTTTTTTTTTTTTTTTTTTTATTTTTTTTTCATGGATTTTTATTCCGTAGGAGGCGTAGGATGAAGATGGTCTCTCTCAAGCAACCCTGCAACCAAATAACAAAGAGTCTCTTGTGTCCCCAACACACCCAATACAATATTGTATAGGTGCACTAGTTCGGCGTAGAGATGGTGATACAAGTGCAATGTGGATAGTAGATAATGGTTTTTGAAATCTGAAATAATAAAAACAGTAAGGTAGCAAATGATAAAAGTGAGCGCAAAAGGTATTGCAATGATGGTAAACAAGGCCTAGGGTTCATACTTTCACTAGTGTAAGTCCTCTCAACAATACTAACATAATTGGATCACATAACTATCCCTCAACATGCAACAAAGAGTCACTCCAAAGTCACTAATAGCGGAGAACGAACGGAGAGATTATGGTAGGGTACGAAACCACCTCAAAGTTATTCTTTCCAATCAATCCGTTGGGCTATTCCTATAAGTGTCACAAACAGCCCTAGAGTTCGTACTAGAATAACACCTTAAGACACAAATCAACCAAAACCCTAATGTCACCTAGATACTCCAATGTCACCTCAAGTATCCGTGGGTATGATTATACGATATGCATCACACAATCTCAGATTCATCTATTCAACCAACACAAAGGACCTCAAAGAGTGCCCCAAAGTTCTACCGGAGAATCACGACGAAAACGTGTGCCAACCCCTATGCATAGGTTCATGGGCGGAACCCGCAAGTTGGTCACCAAAACATACATCAAGTGGCACGTGGTATCCCATTGTCACCACAGATATCCACGGCAAGACATACATCAAGTGTTCTCAAGTCTTTAAAGACTCAATCCGATAAGATTACTTCAAAGGGGAAACTCAATTCATTACAAGAGAGAAGAGGGGGAGGAGAAACATAAGATCCAACTATAATAGCAAAGCTCGCGATACATCAAGATCGTGCCAAATCAAGAACACGAGAGAGAGAGAGATCAAACACATAGCTACTAGTACATACCCTCAGCCCCGAGGGAGAACTACTCCCTCCTCGTCATGGAGAGCACCGGGATGATGAAGATGGCCACCGGAGAGGGATTGCCCCCTCCGGCTAGGTACCGGAACAGGGTCCCGATTGACTTTTGGTGGCTATGGAGGCTTCTGGTGGCGGAACTCCCGATCTAATCTCTGTTCTGGAAGTTTTAGGTTACGTAGGTATATATGGGTGCAGGAGGTACGTCGGTGGACCGAGGGGGGGGCCACGAGGCAGGGGGCGCGCCCAGGGGAGCGCGCCGTCCACCCTCGTGACCTCCCCGGAAACTTCTTGGAGTAGGGTCCAAGTCTCCTGGATCACGTTCGGTGAGAAGATCACGTTCCCGAAGGTTTCATTCCGTTTGGACTCCGTTTGATATTCTGTTTCCTCGAAATACTGAAATAGGCAAAAAACAACAATTCTGGGCTGGGCCTCCGGTTAATAGGTTAGTCCCAAAAATAATATAAAAGTGGAAAATAAAGCCCAATATAGTCCAAAACAGTAGATAAAGTAGCATGGAGCAATCAAAAATTATAGATACGTTGGAGACGTATCACATACCACATCACCTTCGCAGGAACCCTCTTCCTGGGGGGCTCGCCGTCAACATCACCAGGGTCATCTCGTCTGATCTTATACTGCAATGCACCGCATACCGGGCATGCGTTCAGATCCTTGTATGCACCGCGGTAGAGGATGCAGTCATTAGGGCATGCATGTATCTTCTCCACCTCCAATCCTAGAGGGCATACGACCTTCTTTGCTGCGTATGTACTGCCGGGCAATTCGTTATCCTTTGGAAGCTTCTTCTTCAATATTTTCAGTAGCTTCTCAAATCCTTTGTCATCCACAGCATTCTCTGCCTTCCACTGCAGCAATTCCAATATGGTACCGAGCTTTGTGTTGCCATCTTCGCAATTGGGGTACAACCCTTTTTGTGATCCTCTAACATGCGATCGAACTTCAGCTTCTCCTTTTGACTTTCACATTGCGTCCTTGCATCGACAATGACCCGGCGGAGATCATCATCATCGGGCACATCGTCTGGTTCCTCTTGATCTTCAGCAGCTTCACCCGTTGCAGCATCATTGGGCACATCGTCTGGTTCCTCTTGATCTTCACCAGCTCTCCCCGTTGCAGCATCACCGTATACAGGGGGCACATAGTTGTCATCGTACTCTTCTTCTTCGCCGTCTTCCATCATAACCCCTATTTCTCCGTGCCTCGTCCAAACATTATAGTGTGGCATGAAACCCTTGTAAAGCAGGTGGGAGTGAAGGATTTTCCGGTTAGAGTAAGACCTCGTATTCTCACATTCAGTGCATGGACAACAAATAAAACCATTCTGCTTGTTTGCCTCAGCCGCATCGAGAAACTCATGCACGCCCTTAATGTACTCGCAGGTGTGCCTGTCACCGTACATCCATTGCCGGTTCATCTGCGTGCATTATATATAATTAAGTGTCCAAATTAATAGAAGTTCATCATCACATTAAAACCAAAGTGCATACATTGTTCTCATCTAACAACACATAGCTCTCCACAGCATCTCATTAATTAAACCATACATTGAAACTATGTAAAACATTTCAATGCGAAAACAAATGCGATCATAATCGCAACCAAGGTAACAATTGATCCAACGGCATAATGATACCAAGCCTCGGTATGAATGACATATTTTCTAATCTTTCTAATCTTCAAGCGCATTGCATCCATCTTGATCTTGTGATCATCGACGACATCCGCAACATGCAACTCCAATATCATCTTCTCCTCCTCAATTTTTTTTATTTTTTCCTTCAACAAATTGTTTTCTTCTTCAACTAAATTTAACCTCTCGACAATAGGGTCGGTTGGCATTTCCGATTCACATACATCCTACATAAATAAAATCTATGTCACGTTGGTCGGCATAATTTTCATAAACAATAAATGAAACAATAGTTATAAAGATAATATATATATATACCACATCCGAATCATAGACAGGACGAGGGCCGACGGGGGCGGATACCAAAACCATCGCACTATATAAGATGCAATAATAAAAGTAAGAAAATAATACAAGTATCTATGTAAACATACAAGTAAGAATATTTTTCTTTTCAGAAAGAAGATAAGAACAAGAGGCTCACCATGGTGGTGCCGGCGATGAGCTCGGCGCGGGTGATCGACGGCGGTGAAGACGGGGACGGGGCGTGACGGACCGCTAAACCTAGACAAATATTGTGGAAAATGGAGCTTGGAGGTCGAGCTTGGAGAGGAGAAAGCTTAAGTAGTGTGGCTCGGGCATTCCATCGAACACCTTGTGTGCATAGGAGGTGAGCTAGAGCACCACCAAGCCCTCTCCCCCTCGGCCAGAAAAAAACAGAGCAGTGTGCTCTGCTCTTACGCGAGGGGGTATATATAGGCACCTCATTGGTCCCGGTTGGTGGCATGAACCGGGACTAAAGGGGAGCCTTTGGTCCTGGTTCAGGCCACCAACCGGGACCAATGGTGGTGGGCCAGGAGCGAGGCCCATTGGTCCCGGTTCGTCCCACCAACCGGGACCAAAAGGTCCAGATGAACCGGGACCAATGGCCCACGTGGCCCGGCCGCCCCCCTGGGCTCACAAACCGGGTCCAATGCCCCCATTGGTCCCGGTTCTGGACTGAACCGGGACTAATGGGCTGACCCGGCCTGGACCAAAGCCCTGTTTTCTACTAGTGGTGCGTTGACACCAGATTTTGGCATGGTCAAAAGCATAATTAAGAAGACCTCAAATTGAAAAGTGCTCATAGTTAGAAAGTTCCGTATCATCAAAAGGAGAAACTTTGATATTTGGGCAATAGCCATCCGGTCTCACCTCTAAGGCCGAAGTTATGTTTGAAGTTCTGAGATTTTGTATCCAGAACACTATTCGGCTGATTACGCCCTCAAGACTGCCTCGTATGGAAAAGTGATCTACACGGATTGTCTTCGTCTCATCGAAACGATCGATTTTGATATAAAAATCATCCAAATCAGAGTTCGTATGCAAAAGTTAGAGCAATCGGAATGCAGCCCTGTCATGAGGCGAGATGTGGCGCGCCCTACCAGACGCCTGTCTGATGGGTAGCGCGAGGGAACAGATATTTTGCGTGACTGTTTTGGCCCAGAAGAAGACGTAGAATCGAAAAACGTTCAATATGAAAGTTGTTCGTCTCGTTGAAACGGTCAAGATTGCTTTTGGACTCGTTTCCATCCGAGGTCGTATACGAACACAAAAAAGACCCGCAAGGTGCTGCCAGTTTAAACCGGACAGTTTTGAAAAGTTCGGATAAAACCAATCAGAATTTCACTAGGGTTTTGGACGTGAATCCAAGCCTTTTCCTTGCACGGGAAGTTCAGCCGTCTCTTATATACCTAAGGGGTGACGGCCGATTGAACAACACACAATTGAACAAATCATCTACCACTTTTTACCTTACTTTTATCTCTCTCCCTTGTTCTTCTTCTTCCTCATTCTTCGTCTGTTCTTCTTGTTGCAGGGCGGCGAACCTCGAGGCCCTAGGGGCGGTCAGGTCGACCTACGGCAGCCCATAGCCACCGCGCATCCAGACGGGGTCCCTCCCGGGCGCGTGGGTTTTCGGGTGCTCAAAAGCGCCCGCCGGATTGCTTGCGTACCGCGCTTTCGGCGGGTCTCCTTCGACGTGAGCTGCGGTGCATCACCCCCGGTGTCGAGGGTACACGGTGACGTGTTCGTGTGCGAACATCGAGCACCCAAACGCCCGAGGCGGCGCCTCCAAGAAGGATACGACACACGCAGTGCCGCCGCCGCCCAATCTAAGGAGATTTTGGGTTTTCACCCGGGCATGGGGTCGGGGCGGAGGGCAGGGACCTCGACGGTGCCTGCAAGAAGGAGAACAGGGACCCTGGTCGTCTCCACCGCCGGGATGAACGAGTCATCCAGAGTTTCCTCCGGTCCGATGGCACCTCTACCAGCCCCCGCGAACGCACCAAAGCCGACGACCCGCGATCGTAAGCCACCCAGTGCAGCGGGAAAGAGCCTGCAGCGCAGAGGAGATCCACCGGCACCTCACCGCCCACGCGGTCAAGACGTCGTCCATCCACCCCCCGCGAACGTCGCCAGCCGAGGGCGCCGTCGCCATGCCTAACGGGGCCACCGCCCCAGGTCCAGGATCCTCCACGATGGCCTGAGTGGCAAGATTCGCCACGAGCGACCAGATCCGGCACTGCGCTGGGAGAACTTGGGCCTCATGGCCCAAGCCCGCTATCGACCGATCCCGCCGCCGCCAGGAGCCCGCACGCTGTCGGGAGTCCCACACCCATGGATCTGGGCGCCCGTGCACCACCGCGAGCCCGTCGCCTTCGGGATCCGCCACACCGTCGGGAGGGCCGCACCCGTGGATCAGGACGCCCGCGCCGCTGCGGATCCAGGAGAGGGGGGGAGAGACCCTCCGCCGCCGCCATCGTACGCACGGGCTTTGCCCGGCGCCGACCATCGGCAGCGGCAGAGGGGGAGAAGGGCGCTGGAGGGTAACTAGGCGGCAGCGGCGGCGGCTGAGCCCTCCAGAGCCGCCCGCGGGGGAGGCGACGCGAGAGGGAGATGTATTTCGCCGGCCTACTTTTTGTTGAAGAATCAAATTAACAATGCACTCTGCATATGAAAGAAAAAAAAATCCTATTTGAACCCATCACATCAGGGAGACTAATAACTATGACACTATTATTATATTACTTTGCACTATAAAGATAGTAATTTAGACTAGTGTCATATGCATGACAGTAGTATAAGTTACTCCCCACTATGACCAGCCTAATGCTTCACCTTCTGTGAAGTAGTAGGATCGATAAAGCTTTACTACTAGTGCAAACACACTTGTGCAAATAGGCCGTGAACAGTATGGAGCTAGTGGCGTGGAGAGACGAGTTAATTAAGAAAGTAAATGTGGATTATCGTTTGGTAATAGGAGGCATTAGGAACGGGATAAACTTTTCTAGCTTAGTTCATCAAGTGACCTTGCATAGAGCGTATCGGCACTTCGGTATCTGTAGCACACCCGAGTCTTAGAGCAACAACTAGCACCACATTGCCGTGCTTGGAGTGAGGCACATCTTCGTGTCTAAACCAGTATGCACAACGTCTCGCTCATATTTGGTTACCAGATGAACAGCCGGGCCTAGCCGTCAGCCCAGGAACTAGTACCTCGAAGAGGAAAATATCTGGTGCTCGAGTGAGCCCGGCTCCTCGGTGCATGCTCAAGGTCGCAGGAGCTCTCGAACATTTTTGCCAAAAAGCCTCCCTAAAAGTTTGCAAATTGTGCATAGGTAGAACAGATCCATCAGCTTTCTTTTTTAGGGGAATGAACTTTCTATATGCCGTCTGATCTAAGATCCAACGGCCCAAAAGTCCGTGTCACGGGAGAACTTGGGCCTCATGAGCATCTGATACTCACTCTACCATACAGATGCTTGACTAATGACGGCGGTTTTTCTGAGAGACCTAGAATAAATACACAGTGCTGACATGCAAATCACGTTTTGGTATTAACTCACATTGAATTCTCAATTGTCATTCGAAAAGGAATGTTACAGTGGTAGAAGCAGTGTAATATCTTTCGCAAAAAAATAAACAGTGTAATATAGAGTGTCATCCAAGAGGTTTTTTGATTGCACAAACTTTTTTTTATAAATTCGAAACTTGCTTTGAAACACATAAATTCTAGTCATCAGAAATATTCGAACAAGCTCACGGGCGTCCAACACGTCCCTGCTGCCGAAATTGTTAATCAGAAATATTCTTGGCATCGACGACACACTGGCCCAGCACGCCCCCAATGCCAATGTCGGCAGCTTCCCGCTGGCCGCGACGTGCCCTACCGACGACGACACGCTGGTCTAGCACGTCCTCGATGCCAATGTCGGCAGCTCCACCCTGGTCGCGCCCTGCCGTACCGACGACGACACGCTGGTCCAGCACGTCCCCGGTGCTAATATAGGTACGGGTTGGGTCTAAACCTGGGCATTTGTCGGGCCCGGCCTCAAAATCTCAAGCCCAAGCCCGGCTTGGACCAGCCCGAAACACATGAATTGCCTTTTTAATTAAAATAATGAACATTCCCATGTCAATTGGGTCTGTTCCATTCACTCCTTGACCTAAACCAAAGCATATCTTAAGGCAACTTCAAATGTTATTTCTGTTCTCATACTGCTCTAGGTGCCAATGTAGGCTACCATGAAACAGGAAGGATGGCATGAATATCAATTCCTCCACATCTGGCCCCGTTATGTGCCTAGACCTGGGTCTAAACCTGGTCCTGGACCAGCGTGTCGTCGTAGGTATGGCAGGACGCGGGGACGTGCAAGTTGGACTAGATGTTTGGAAGAGCTTGGAGCACTGCTCGTTGAATAAAATGATTGCATTATAATCAACTTCCCTCCTAGTGAAATGTTCTCTTGGAATTCAGTCTTGTTCATGTATCCATTGCATCCGGTTGGGTATTGAGATGTTCATTTATAGTTCTGGTTTTGCTATTGCACCTTTCGGGATTATCTCTAGTAACTCAATGGTTGTAGTCAGGTTCGTGTTCCCCTTGAGACACTCAACGATGCTCCTTCCTTCTCTATAACCATTGGCCGAAATCAGATTGTCTCAGACAGAACATCACCAGGAATAGTGTCTAATCATTTTTCACTGGACCATTACAGGGCAATTGCTCAGCTGCTCACATCACTTGGAGGCTACATATGTTCGGTCGGTTTTCTGTGGCATCCATACTCTTTTGGGGTCTGCCTGTGCAAGAACTTAAACACGTGTCCAGGCTTGACAGTTTTGCACCCTCGCAAATTCATCCATAACCTCTCCAAAATGCTCAGAATCCATGGCATCCAACTTCACTTTGTTTTACTTTTTCCTAGAAATGGCTCGTTTGCTAGATGGAGTAAGAACACTCTGTGATCTCCATCTTTGAGATGTTATTCCAGAGTGTACAGGAGCAACTTTGCACCAATGCATGATTCTAGTTAAAGTGCCGAACATTCTTAAACAAATGAAAAAATTAGCAATTTGACATGATTACTTTGATCTTCTAAATGCTTCAGTCTCACTAGTACAAACGTCCGTGCGTTGCAACGGGCGGAAAAATTACAAAACCCGCTTCATGTGCCATCTTGTGTCATTTTTTGGCGAGTATAACTTCCGATCTAGTCATCAACTATCAAGGTAGTACAAACAACACCAGAAGTAAAAAATACATCTAGGTCCGTAGATCATCTAGCTACAACTACTTACACTGGAGCGTGCCGAAGGCACGCCGCCGTATTCGCCCCTCCCTCATCGGAGCCGGCCAAACCTTGTTCGAGTAGACAGTCGAAAGTCATCGTGCTAAGGCTCCATAAAACCAGCGCACCAGAACAACAGCCCCCGCCAATGAAGAGAAGTGTAGATCAGAAGGATCCAACCTGTAGAAATACGAACACAGAAGAACGAAAACAAGATCCACGTGGATCCACCGAAGACAAATACCAACCGAACCCACGAGATCCAATTTTAATAAACATCAGTAATAAGGTTACTCTCTTATTGTTGTTCGGTGTGGACGTAAAGAAGCCATCATAACTTCCTTCGTCTGTTGGAAGAGTAGTGGTGCATGGAATAGTTTGTCAATCCGTTTTATGTTTTGCTTTTCGGAAAAACATGAATATTCCTTTTGATTTTTTTAATGATTTTAGGTTCTTTCTCTAAAAAAATCATGCACACTTTGAAGAGACCAGAACCGAACGCATCTCTTTCCGTTCCATATCACAAAAAAGACTTTCCTAGCAAAGAATCTTAATATGCCTGTATCCAACAACTTGGAAAGATAACTGAGACTCCATTAAGTCTCGGTCGACAAAGATTTACGGAATCCATTAAAATTAGTAGCTAAACTCACTAAAAAAGTAGCTAGTTTAAAGTATCTCTAGCACAATGGCCCGTCCATTGCTACAGGAGAAAGGCGGTGATTGACTTTAAATGCATATTTTCTAATTATGATACATCTAATTCAATTTTTATAAATATCAATTTAGTCAAACATGTGCGTGAAAGATCCTTCACATCTGACAATGTTTTTTCAAGAAAACTTAGTCGGCTCTTTTGTACCATTACAATATTTCTTTTGGATAAACTAATTTTGTCAAAATTCACAAACACAAATCATATGGATAGCAAGCGGGACGTCATACATAGATCTATTCATCGCCCACACTTGGTCGAATCCATCATTACCTCAATTTAGTAAAGGGTGTGTCTAGGGCACATCTAGATGTGCTCTAGTTATTGCACATCTAAGTGAGTGAATCAAGCATAAAGAGAAAAGAAAAAAGAAAAAGGAAAATATCCACACGAATCTCGATGTAAGATCAATGACATAGGACTTAGATGTACAATACTTATGGCACATCTAGATGTGCTTTAGCAAAACTGTTTAGTAAATCCAATTAATTGGAAAGCAAGGCAACCTGCTTCTTTAGAGGAAGGTCAATATTTATTACTTAAGTCAGATATTAAAACTAAACAAAAACAAATAGTAACTATCTATTTTGTCGAGTTTGAATATTGTACTACAAAACAACCAAATAAATTAGTGTGACAGTATTTATCTTCCTTTGCACGCTTTTATATACACAAGACATACATTTGCAAGTATTTCTTACCGCTCATATCACCCTAGAAATATGTTAGATATGTATATAGTACGGTGCATCGGGAAAACGGAGACTTTTTAGTTACAGAAATGTGTAAGTGTTAAATTATAATTTAAATCAATTATCAATCACAAATTTACAATTATTGTTAAATTATAATTTAAACCAATTATCAATCACAAAATTACAATTATTGTAAGTTTGACATTATCAAAAACTCAAAGCTTTTGCAAAATAACGGCAAAAATGCCTACACAAAAAGATAATACATATATCTAGTAGACGTGCAAGTTAGCTAGCTAGGGTTTTTTTCGATCAATAGAGCTAGCTAGGTTAGTATAGCGCTGCTGGCTTACTTGATTTCCTGTACTTCCACGACCTTCTTCCCCGCGCACACCTGCTCTTGGCCGCCCCGCGCTCTGCCAGCTCTAGCTCGTTTCTCTGCATATCGTATCCTCTTCCTCACTCTCTTCCTTAGTATTTCTGAATCTCAGACACGGGCTCGGCCTGCCCTTCTTCTTGCCAAGTTCCTCTTGCGTTCAAGGCTGCCGTTGCTTCAAGGGTCGTGGGCAGCGATGCCGATTGTACTATTCTCAGATTTTCCATTCCGTTGCAGAGTTTATTCCTTTGCTCCCTCTCCTCACTTCTGGGGTTTATTCCTTTGTTCGGTTATGATCGTCTGCTTGTGGCCTTCTGTTACGGCAAGTCCGCCGGTGTATAAAAGTCCATGTGATTAGGTTCGAACTAAGGAGGTTGGACTATTATCCCGATAGCAACTTTATTTTTTAGCAATAGCAAACCTGCTGAGTTGGTGGTGCCCTTCACGTTGGAGAGCCTGGTTGTGAGTTCAATACTCTTGGCAAGTCTTTTTCGCATTGCTTTTTTCCTTTAAAAAAGAATTGTGGACCAGGCCCAGTACTGCCCATACGGAGACGGACGAAAAAATTATAGGGTGGACGAACGAAAATTGTGACGGACTAAATTACGGTGGTACTCCCTCCGTTCGAAAATACTTGTCATCAGATACATCTTCTTTTATCCATTTTAATGACAAGTATTCTAGATACATCTCTTTTCATCCATTTTAATGAAAAGTATTTTCGGACGGAGAGAGTAAGAAGCAATAGCCCTTTTATTACTAGGTATAGATATAGATATAAATATAGATATGGATTGCAGATTGAATTTGTTCACGCCATACATCTGTGTTGTGCTTCATAGGCAGCAACAATCGTTCTTATCGATATATGGCTGATAGATTATCTGGTGCACCCATGAATATCTTTTATGTTGAGCACTACATAACTAAAAGGTGTAGTTTACACAATCAGGTGGGCACACATTGTTGCCTCAATGGTGGGTAGGGTTGATAAAACTGCATTCATATAGATTAGCCTTCCACCATAGTTAACGGCTTGTTCGGTTAATCTCAAGGACGAACAAGGCCTAAGGAATGTTGAAGATGCGTTGGGTCTTTCAATTCCATCAACCAGTGGTGACATGTCCTGAATGAATGGTGTGTTTTGCCTAGGGGACGCCATGGATTCTTTTTTTTTTTTTTTTTTTTGCGGATGGAACGCCATGGATTCTGAGCACCCAACCAAGTTCAGCAACATTGACATGTATTATATCACGTTTTAGAGAAATTGACCTACAGACCTATGGCCGAAGCGAACGTACGCCAAAGCATCTTTGAGGACAACCAGCTGGTGCTCGCATGCTTCCAAGACTGCCAGCATGTCGTTTGTGCAATGGATGATAGGGAAATCATGGGCATGGAAATGACCAGGTGATGCAATTCGCCCTAATGTAAACAGATGATTAATCAGATTTTGCAAGAAACTGACCGCGAGAACAGAATATAAATAGAGAAGAGATGAGACGGCTCATATCACGACAAAAAAAATCTCTGGCATTGAAATCATGCTTTTCATATTAATCTTTGTTCAATTAGCCTTTGTCGATCACCGATACTAGCTAGCAAAAAGGAGCAGCAGGCCGTAGGATGTCGCGTTCTTGTGGCGCCAAGTGAATACTTAATTCTTAGATCATGGAAGGATGGGTCGGTGCTTTGTCAGGCTAGTGTGTACTCATTCCCGGTGCCTCACAATCCTACACACACATACATTGATACATATACTCTTTTATTGTTTTGATGTAAGTAGCTACCATTTGAAGTGAGATTAGTGGTGGAAGCATTGAGAAACATGTGTCTGCTCTGAGCATACATATAGTCCGTGATGTTCTGTCGTCCATAAAGTCAGTGGAGGTAAGGAGGGCCGGCATGGCACCATGTGCTTCCTTGCTTGGCTGCTATAAATTGACCACGTGGCTCTGCACAATCTTTTATTGGGAGATAGAATCAAGAGCAAAGAATATGGACAACCTTCAAGCGCATTTGAAAGCTCGTCTTCTATGAGGCACCTACCTTTCGTATCCTTTTGGATGCAGATAATAACAACAAAAGTAATAATCAATAGGGCAGACATGGTACGGACAAATCTTCACTTTAAGGGCATCTTTGTTCTGAAAGATTCAAATAAAAATTTGGAGGCTAGAATCCGAATGAATTTCTTTTATCCGGGTCCTTTGGTTCGTATTGTTAAATATTATGAGAATTTTCATTAAGGATTCTTTTACACCATACTTCGTAGTCGACATTATTTTCATTTGGAGGATAGAATCTGAATGATTTTTTATGTGAGTTACTCAACCTCTTGGAAAAATGCTTTTATTTTTCTTCGCTGTAATAAAATAGACATTGGCACAAATTCAATCCTATTGGATTCATCAGATATGATATTGCAATTATATGTTTTTTCCTATTTCTGTGAATACCGAAAAAGGCTTTCGCCCCGCTTTATATATAAAGCAAAGATCCACCACAACCCAAGTACAAACGCAACCCACGACACGCGCACACACCCAAGACGGGATACATAGGTGCTGAGCGCAGCAACACCACCCCTACCACTACAAGAGCAATCGGGGTCCTCCACCGTGAACACACCACCGCGAAGAGATGGAGCCGCATATGACGAACCGTGAGCTCCAAGGCGGCGCCTCCAAGAAGGTTACGACGCCAACGCGCCGCCACCGCCCGACCCGGGGGTCAGAGTTTCCTCTGGAGCAACATGATGACCGATGAGAGTCGCGACGACGCCTTCAAGAAGGTAACGCACTACGCCGCCGCCGGTCCGTCCAAAAATAGAGCAGGTTTTCACCCCAGCTAACACTCATCGCCACCGAACGCCACACCCCAGCCACCATGCCGCCCACACGGCCATGGTCACCAGGCAGCACCAAGCAACGACCTCTGCCCAAGAGCACCGCGCTATCACCACCAAGGCCGCCGCCCCGGCATCCAAGACCTTGATACCACCTCACCCGAGACCCGTCGCTACCCCAACCAAAGAGATGAGTGGAAAGGCCGCGCCTTTCACACCCCTGGGCGGCCCCCAGCGCCGAGACCCAAAAGGTCGGCCAAAATTGGCCTCCATCGACCCGTCCTGCTGCACCGGGTGCGAGACGAGCTCGACCCTGCGGCCGGGCGCGAGACGAGCTCGGTCCTGCTGCCGGGCGTGATACGAGCTCGGTCCTGCGAGACGAGCGATGGACTGCAGCTAGGAGCGGGTCAGCCCTTCGATGTAAGTAGAGGCCGACCGACGAGGAGAGGAAGCGAAGGTCGAAACGGCCCGACCGCAGACGAGCCGACGCCGGAGAAGCCGGCCGCCGTCGCGGGCAGAGCCGCCAGCCACCGTGTAGCCGCCGCACCACCGGGAGGCCACCACCAGGACCTCACCCGCGCTGCCGCCCACGGCCGGAGCAGCAGCCACGCCCGACCGCTGCCCCAACCCGCGCCGCCGGCTGGAAAAATCGCGTCAGATCCGGCCGACACACCTCCTACCTGCACTAGCACCAACCCACCTCCAGCCCCGACATAGGAGAGGGAGGCCGAGAGGGAGCCCGTAGAGAAGGGGCCCGCCAGAACCTACCCGCTGCAGCCCATGGCCAGATCTGAGCCACCGCCGCCATCACGGGCACGTAGCCGCCGCGCCGTCGCCGCCGCCCACCACATGGCCGCAAGCATGCCGCCGTCGAGAGCCACCGCCGCCGCACCGCTGAGCCCCATGCACGCCTGACGCCGTCGCCAGAGAAGGCCGCCCCGCACCGGCCACCCTCGAGCGGAGGAGAGAGGGGGCCCGCCGCCAGCCACCGCGAGGGGCTTTGCCCCGGAGGCTGCGGCCGGCGGCGAGGGCGAGGGAGGGCAGGGAGGAGGAGAGGAGGGGGAGGGCGCGCCGCCGCCCGAGACGCCCGCGGGGGGACGACGCGGGGGCTTGGGGTGGGAAACTATCCAAGAGGAGGCCCGCTTATCCTATTTCTGTGAATCCGGACGGTAAATCTAAAATTCCTTAAAAAAATCATTGGCAAGGATTAATTTGGAAAGACAATACAGTTTGCTCAGAGAGATGACTACTATCATTGCTTTTCCTCTAACTGCAAGGGGCTATGGTTTTTGATAATTAACCAAGTCTTTTGGTTTGGGGCACTACTATTGCCACTAATTAAGACAACATTTGGTTGCCACTAACTAAGGCAACATCAGGTATAGATGGGATTTGTGAAGCAGTTTTTTAATGACTTGAAGTCGATCTGCCATCTTTTCTTCCTTAACAATAGTGCCTCCCATTGTAGGACTAGTAATTTTCATCAGTACTTTTGATTGATCGATGGACAAAGGTCCACGATACTTTCTTCCCTGACAACAACCGCTTTTTGTTGGCCTAGTAATTTGCAAAAAATACTTTTGATGGTTCAGAGAATATCCTTATGTGGTTACAAATTCATTTTAGGGGAAGCTCAACAATCGTCCACTGCCCCCGCGCCGCTCCCTCCCCGAGGCGACACAGCGGCGTCCCCCGCAGCCTCCCCGCCCCCTCCCACTAGCCTCCTCTCCCCCTCGCCGTCGCCGGTGGCCTCCGGCAGGCAAAGCCTGCATGGAGCCGGAGGCGGTGGGGTGCTCTTTGGCTGCTGCTCGCTCGGGAGGAGGGGATCTCGCGTGCGGTTGGTGGTTGTCCGACGCTCGGCTCCGGGGCGGCGCTCTTGCTCGCGGTGGAGGTGGTCTTCAGCGTACGGCGTGGCGCCTGGTCGCGGTGGTGAGCGCGTCATCGCAGTCGTCGTGCTCGTGCGTTCCCGATCCGATTTGAGATCTCGCGGGCGGCGGCTGGCGCAGACGGTTGAGGAAGGCTTGGCTCCTCTGATGCGTGTCCTGGAGTGGCCTCCTGCAGCATTTTCTCCAGCTAGGTGTCGCGGTGGTTCTGGCTGGTGGTTCGACTGGTCGGCTGCCGACCTGGTGGCTCGTCCGACGAGTTGGGGTGGGGTGGTGGACCTCCCTCCCTGCTCGGGGCTTTCCTTTGGCGCTGCAGCGGTAGTGGGTTGCGAGATCTAGCCGGTTTCGGCCGGATTCAGCTAGTCGGCATCTGGCAGCAGCGAGGATTGTGGTGGCTCCTTCTTGGTCATGGCGCGATGGGTTCATGGGAGGTGTGCAGGTCAGCGGAGGGTGTGGGTGTGGGTGGTGCTCTGGGCAAAAGCTTGTCGTGATCTTGCCGGCTGACAGCGTCGGCGTCTGTGGACTCGTTTCACCTCCTAGGAGGCGCCGCCATATGGATTCCACTCTTCACGCACCCTTGGATCCAGTTCTTCTGGCGAAAGCCAAAGACCAATTTGGGTCGGGCGACGGCGTCGGCATCGTCACTTCCCTCTTTGGGGCGTCGCCAAGAAGAACTTTGGGTCCTGTTTGCACGCTCCATGGGATGGACGCTCGCGACATTGCGGTCGGCAGGTGTCCATCCGGCGATGTGTTTGTTCGGTGCGGCTTCTTGTGTGGCATCGATGGTGGCTTCGGGCGAAGCTGGCTTGCTGATGGGTCTTCATAGTCGGTCTCTTCCAGCGTGTTCGAGGGGTTGCCATGCCTCACTTCGTCTTCTTAAAGTTGGAGCTGCTAACGAGGGGCCCTTGTGGTGACGATGACACAAGACGGGTGGCCGGCTCTGGCATTGGCTCGGCGCATGCCCAACGTTTCTCTCCTGCAATGCTCGTCAACAGAGTCGGAGCTGCCTGGTCGCCGACGCGTGCGGCTGACTGTTTGGCATCTACCGGTGCGGGCCTCGACGCTTGTTTGTGGTGAGGGCTTCTTCGGTGGTTATCGATGGTAGAGTCGGAGTCACCCTCGTGGAGGCGTGATGACGATGACACTGGGCTGCAACCTTGACGACGCTTTTCTCCTCGTCGGCGTGTTTGCGTTCTTGTGTGGGTTGCTAGGTCAACTTGTGTGCCTTATTTTTGCGGACGAGTTATGACGGTCTTTGCTTGGTTTTCCGTTAATTAATCGGGTAATTCTCTTCAACCTTTTTAAATGAATCGGGCCCTGAAGGACCGTCTTAAAAAAACAATTTAATTTTATGAAGTGAAAGGCCGTCAGCTTGTCCAAAGGATTTGATCCAGGCACTTGAGGCATCCTAGCCTCACAGGTGAAGTTTGAAATTGCCCACGTCTCCGCACTGAACGCGTATCCCGTCGGCCAGAGAACAAATCGCCAAGAGATTTTCCAATTTTTTAGTCTCCGAGAGAGAAGAAGACGAGATCGAGAGCTCCCTCACACCATCGACCATGGCAGAAACTGCAACCGGATCGCTGCCTCTCCTCCCGGATGAGGTCGCCACCACTCGTCTGAGGCGGATCATGGCGGAGGCTGCAGGAGTGATGCCTCTCCTCCACGCCCTCCCGGATGAGATCTCCATCCGGGAGATCCTCGTCCGCCTGCCCCCCAAAACCCTCCTCCGCTGCCGCGCTGTCTGCGCGTGGCGCCGTGCCACCTCCACCCCTGAGTTCCTCCTCGCCCACCATGCCCGCCAGCCCGCCCTCCCCCTCCTCTACAGCAAACATTATAATTGCAGCGTCGGCGACGACATCAAGTCCATAGACATCATACCCTACGACCAAAGGCAGCCGACAAGCTCCAGTCCGTCGCCCGACTTGATGGCGCCTCCGACATCTCTCTCGAGGCCTGCTGTGACGGCCTCCTCGTCTTACGCACCTGGAATAAGAGGGGTGAAGGCTACGCGGTGACGACCTTCATCTGCAACCCGGGCACTCGTCAATATGCTCCCCTCCACCAGCTTGATGGCTTCGGGCTCTTAGGGATGTACTCACACAGACCAACCGGAGACTACAGATTATTGCTGTACATAGTCCAAAAGATGAGGAATGATGGCTGCTACCTCTACACATTAGGCTCTGGCCAACCGCCCAGGCACATAGGCTGCCCTGATGACAAGGAACTGATGAGTTCCCCTGCATCTGTCTTTTTCCATGATAGCTTGCATTGGCACACAGACACCATGATAATTGTATTTGACACCACCGACGAGTTGTTCTGGCAGATGCGCTCTCCGATTGTTTCAGCAGATGACCATGCTGACCTGTTTGAGATGAGTGACATGCTTGCTTGGCATGTTCTGTTTTAATGAAAAAGAGAACATTGTAGATATCTGGGTGATGCAGGACTATGAAGGTGAAGTATGGGCCTTACACCGTCGGATTGAATTGCCAATTGCAGAGATCATGGGGCAATTTCAAACTTCTGGAGGTTGGTTCGATCTGGTGGCCGCATCTTGGGATGGTGACGTGCTCCTGCTGATTCAATTTGAAGGTAACTGGCTACTTCAGGTTGACATGGATGGCAAGTTGATTGCTAATATCCATCGCAGATTCCTATGTCCTACTCTACTTCGGCTCAAACAATCTCTAGTTTCACATACCTTCTTTCCGGCACTAGAGGGTTATGTTGTCAATGCTTCGCCTTTTCATCTCACCTGATGGTTATGTTCTGAGTATTATTTAGCTTTTCAGCCGAGGGCTGTTTATGAGTGTGGTGATGCTTCTAACAGCCTAGTTCTCTGTATCCACATGAGCTGCAGTATGTATTAACTGGATCCTCTGTGAGCATACTAGCTTTCTTGTTGATGTATTAACTGGATCATTATTGTGGTTGATGCTATCTTTTGTCTATGTGCATGATTCCTTTGTATTACCTCTTAACGATGCAGTCCGGTGCTTATATTTTCTAGTAGACAATGTTGGCTACATTTTCACCCACTTCTGAATTCTGTTCCTGTGACTGAATCTTTGAACATATACTCTGCCTTGTTATTCTGCGTAGGCTTTGTTATTTTTGCAATGCCTCTTGTTCTAGGCAGGAAACAGGGTATGGATTTGCTTACGAATGGTCTGTGGAACTGCTGCACATTGCGGCTGGGCTTCGAACATGGTAGCATGATTGCGGCTGAACTTCATCTTTCTTTTTCGTAATGCTCGCTGGCATCTATGTGTCGCACCCTGTACTGATTGCTCTTGTAATTTGTTCTCTGTTGGATTTCTAGCATGATGTGTAGCACCAAATGCTATTTAATAAGAATTTAAGTTGTGCTTTGCATCTAAAAATCTGGGACACAATTTGTAGTTGCTGCTGCTAGATGGGTTTGGTAGATTTAGATGTCCACCTGTTTTAGCCGGGTAGGTGCTGTACTTCTATAGTTATATTACTGTATTCAGTTAAAAGTGCGTTCATTGGAGCGTACTATGAAATGGAACAAAAACGTTTAGACATGGATTCAATCTGGAGAGCTCAGAATGTCCTTGTAATGCTACAACAGCAAAGCAGAGAACAGTGGTATTTCAAACCACCCAAAATTCAGTGTTGGTCCCTGTCAAGAACAAAAGATCTCCAGCGTGCATGGTTGTGATGAGAATAACTTACAGCACGCAAAAGGGAAAAAAAATACTGACAACCATGGTCCAGAATCAGCCATGAGCGTAGAATTTTGTGGTGCAGGCCCTCACCAGAGCAGAGATTTGGGGGAGCTGGATATCACCAGGAATTACGCCCCAAGGCTCGAGCTGATCATCTCAAGTTCATCCTAATCAGTGTACCATTGGTCGATAGTGGATTGCCTCGAGCAGGATATCACCAGGAATAGCGTCTTGCGCAGATTATCAAAATTCACTCTGATATTTTTTTGTTGCATGTAATTGCAGGGTAATTGCTCAGTTGCTCACATTCAGTTCTCTGTAGCATGCATGTGGTCCTGTGAGATAAGTCAACAATTTTGTGTGTGTAGATACAGTTTACTCTGTCGATCGAATATGCAATTTTAACTGCCAGATTAATACTCCCTCCGTCTCATCATGTGCAAAACGTCCTATATTGTGGGACGGAGGGAATATATTCCAGTGTGTTTGATCAATCTGAAACCGGCCAAAAGTCCCTTAATCTTAGACTGCATGTTGCCAGTGCATTAGAGCGTTCCTTGCTTTTGGCACGGTTGGTTTCTTCTAGATGGTGGTGCCTAATCTACACAGCCTGATCACTCCGACTAGTATGCAGAAGTTGAAGTTATTGCTCAGACCTGTGCTAGTGTAACTAACAAGGGGTGTACAGAGTTTATCTGAATGCACATAGTGGTCTGTGTTTCCAACAATTTGTTATAGTCAGCGACCAAAATTGCACATATGCTGCTACACACACTTGTGATCATTGTTATTAGGGATGTGCATCTCTAAGCCTGATATTATTATCGTTCAGTTTGAATTCTTACCTACACACCTATGCTACACAATCAAGTGAGCAGGACATCTTTATATAAAGCAACACTACAGCAGCTCTAAAATTCCAAGAGCAATAGTAGTATATTTTCGAAGATGTATGGTTAAGATTGTGCAGTCAGCAATCAAAACCGATTTTCTTGCAGCTATATGTATTTGCTACTGACTCATTTCCCATCTTCTCTCAGTTTCTAACTTGGAACATGGCACAATGATTTATCCCCTGTTTTTAACTTGCACTGGATCTGAATTCAGTGCATGTGCATGTATGCAGCCAAAATCTGACAAGAGTAGGAACAAGCATCCATGCATACCCAGTGACAATTAGAACATACACTGAAATTGTGTTTCTCTTACCATACATCAGACAAACACATGTGGAAGAAGTTCATCCTACTTGTCATCAGGTTCTAGAGGACTTCTCTTGAGGTTTTTGCTACTCTCGTCAGCACAAGCTCTTAACTACCCGCTTCTTTAACACAGAACAGATACTTCAATTGGCTGTTAGTGGTAGAAAAAGGGATATTTTCTTCTCGTGCGCAGCAGATACTGAATTCTTGAGTACAGGCGCCGATGCCTTCTCACGCTAGAATGCACTCATTCCCAGTGCCTCGCAATCCTAAGTACGCATACAGACACCCTTTTCTTTCTGACACAAGTAGCGACTGGGACTAGTGGTGGAATCATTGAGATACATAGGTATGTGCTCCGAGCTACATATAGTCCGCGATGTTCTGCTGGACATAAAGTAGGGGAAGGTAAAGAAGGTCAGCATGGCACATTGTGCTTGCTTGGTTGGTCGTTATAAATGAATCATGAGGCTCTGTGCAATTATTTAATCAAAGCAAGAATCAAGATGCGCAAAATCTGGGTGAACTTGAAGTATTTGAAATCTCGTCGTCCGTGAGGGACATACCTTTCATATCTTTTGGATGAAGATAACAACATCAATAGTAATAATCAATGGGGCCAATGTAGAACATACATATCTCAATGATGTGAGGGATATTGATAGAAGATTTAGACGATATAATCCGGATGATTTTTTTCTATGTGGGTCCTTTGTTTTGTAGTATCAAATCCTATGATACTTTTTGTTAACCATTTTTACATCATATTTCATTAAATATCTGTCTACACAACCTCTTGGAAAAGTTTTTTTAAGAGTGCTTCCCGTTATTTTAATACTAACATTTTGGTGCAATCAAACAAACTTTGACAAAAAAATCAATCCCACTTGATTCATGCGAATATGACAATGCATTTTTGTGGGTTTTCCTGTTCCTGCAATTTTTGGAATCCAGCAAATCAAGCTCGTTAAAAGATCGCTGGCAAAGTTTTCCTGTTCCTGCATTTTTTTAATGCAGTTAAAAACGACCGGGATTGCAGAGTAGAAGGTACAAACTTCAAGGATTTGAAGGTCGAGGTTCATTTGCGTCGAGCTCTACAACCTTAGGGTTTATTTCAGGCTTCAGCTAAAAATGGTTAATAGGTGGAGTATATGGCTGAATGACAACGAATATAGTGAAACGACTATAGCTTGAATCTAAATTCAGTCACCGATTTGAACTCTAGCACAATAGAAAATTTAATTCCAAAAAACAAATTCGGCTCTTGGAAGTATATGCTCCTGCCCATAAAAAATGTTTTGTGTAAATGTAAAAAAATTGTGAAAAAATAGATGTGTTCACTGTCACATCAAAATGCTACCTGCAATTTTTTAGGAGGAAAACTTAAGTATTTTGATCTGTGCAAAAAGAAAAAAATAAGTTGAACGACAAATATATATTCTTAGAGTATGTTCTTAGATACACTGTTCTGTTGCTCAGATCAAGAAGCCCATGTCGGTGCTTTGAATTAAAAATAAATCATCTCATCTTTATATTGTGGTTAATTTAATGTTTGTACCTTATAATACTTTGATACGCTATTGGCTTTGGAATATAAGATTTAGTTGACATCTCCGTGAAGAGGCCATATATATTTCACAAGCAGATACAATTAACATTTATGGCTAAAGTCAGTCATTTTGTCTTAATTATGTGGCAAAGGTGACCCATTATTATTTGTTTGTGAGACCCATAATTGAGGTGAGAATTTATTTTCCCACTAATTTGTTGTCGTGCTCAATGCAAATTTGACGAGGCTTTTTTCAACTGTTTTGTTCGAAGATGCTCTACGGAAATTTTGTGTTCGATGCAATCGCCAGTGTTATTTCCTTTGTATTAGAGATCAAGACAAATTGCAACATTGGACCAAATTTTACAAGTATTCGAACCACTTTTTTTATCTCAATGCTTCAGTGTCATTTCTTTGTTATTCGAGACTTCTTACAGATTAGAATCATTCTGCGCCAATGGCAATCCGCCAGTCAGTTAGCATTTTTTTCTTTATATTCTTAACATGTTAATTTCTCTATAATTTTCTTCCTGTAATTCTATGAATAGGTATATTCGCATTCCTTTCCGCAGCAACGCGCAGGGTATCACCTAGTTGCATTCTACATGTCTCCCCCAAAATTTACTGTTCTGGAAGATGATTATGGTCACACTGAACAAAAGAGAGACCGATACATGTTCAATGCAATGCTTATAAGAAAGGGACATCATACTGAAGTAGGTTATGCAAGTGTTCATTCCTAATGGTGTACTTAAATTAAAAAGAAGTTACTATTTACATATTTAATATTTTTAAGTCATGGTTGTGAATGTTTCATTCCTTTTTAGGTGATAATAATCAATTTCCTCTTATATACATGATGTGCCTCTTTTCATAATTACTTTGAATAATTCATCTCTACAATGTATGTACTGCAGATTCGCTCTTCTTGAACATTTGCAATAAATATGATGACTTTCTTACCTATAGTTTATGAATAATTTTGTTGAACTCACTATTAGCAACAGTAGTCTGTGAATTGTGTTGCTTATTATTTACTGCTTTAGTCATGGAGAAAATCAAACCACAAGTTTTGTTATTTCCTCTTCACCTGATGGGTGTATAATGCCTTTGTTGTTCGTTGTAAGACAAACACTTAAGCATTGTAATAGAATGTTAGCATGACTTCTCCTATTTTATAGATCCTTTTTATCATATATATTTGTTTGTTTCAGTGTAATACTCTTAAACATAGAGATCTCATATATGTAAAACGAGTGCTATTTCCTTATTTTGCAGTTGCATGATCTATTTCTGCCCATTTGAACTTGCCTGACTAAAAAAGTCTCTCTGTCCATTTGAACTTACTTATGCACTACACAAGTTCCCGCTGCAACGCGCGGGGAATCTTCTAGTTAGTAATAATCGATGGGGCCAGTGTAGAACATACATATATCCATGATGTGAGGGTTACTGATAGAAGATTTAGACGATATAATCCGGATGATTTTTTTCTATGTGAGTCCTTTGATTTGTAGTATCAAATCCTATGATAATGGTTGTTAACGATTTTTACATCATATTTCATTAAATATATGTCTACACGACCTCTTGGAAAAGATTTTTTAAGAGTGCTTCTCGTTAATTTAATATCATTTCGGTGTAATGAAACAAACTTTGACAACAAATCAATCCCACTGGATTAATGTGAATATGACAATGCATTTTTGTGGGTTTTCCTGTTCCTGCATTTTTTGAATCCAGCAAATCAAGTTCGTTAAAGATCGCTGACAAAGTTTAATTTGCAAACATAATACAGTTAAAAACGACCGGGATTGCAGAGGACAAGGTACAAACTTCAGGGAGTTGAAGGTGGAGGTTCATTTGCGTCGAGCTCTACAACCTTAAGGTTTATTTCAGACTTCGGCCGAAAATGGTTAACATGTGGAGTATGGCCGAATGACAACGAATATAGTGAAACGACTATAGCTTGAATCTAATTCCAGTCACCAATTCAAATTCTAGGACAACAGAAAATTTAATTCCGGAAAGCAAATTCGGCTCTTGGGAGCATATGCTCCCGCCCACCAAAAATGTTTTTTGTAAATGTCAAAAAATGTGAAAGAAATAGATGTGTTCATTGTCACATCAAAACGCTACTTGCAATTTTTTAGGAGGAAAACTTAAGTATTTTGATCTGTGCAAAAAGAAAAAAATAAGTTGAATGACAAATGTTACCTCTAAATGTTACACTTACTTTTGTTTTGACCGACGAATTCGCATGAAAATTGGCAAGCACACTTGTTGCACTAACAAGAACATCTACAAAAAAAAGTCAGAAATTTTAAATTTTATTTATTTTGAATTTGTTTTTTTTATTAGGAAGCATATGCACCCAGAGCCAAAAACGGCCCTCTCATTTAATTCTCACTACTCAAAGACAAATATCAATTCCAGGTTTCGTTGCAACAGACGAAATATTTTAGAACTACAGTATAATGTAACTAAAATAAGACTGGAAACTACCCAACAGGAAAGAAGAAGAAATGAGACTGAAAACTGCTCTATTTTTTTTTTTGAGAAATGCACGCATGGTTGTTGCCGTCGAGGGATTTGCCAGTTAGAAAGTATTTTCAGTTTTGTTTTTTGAGTGGTAAACCAAAGCTTTATTATGGTCATGGGGTACTCCCAGCCACAAATGGTGACCAACATCTAAAGAAGACGAAAATTTAGCTAAATTATGGGCATCAATGTTCCTCGCCCGACCTTCAAAAATAAACTCACAGCTTCTGAAACTCCTCGCCCTGGCACGAATCTTCTTGATAATGGCACTGTATGGGCCTTCAGTTCCGTTATTGATATCCGCCACCACAGTCTTGTTATCACATGCGATGATAATGTGTTCAACTGATAAATCCAAAGCTAGGTTCAGCGCTTCTCGACAAGCTAGCGCCTCTAGCGTCCCTGGGTCAGAAATATCTGAAAAGGCCATAGCCGACGACCCCAGATAGACGCCATTATGGTCTCGGTAGAGTGCCGCAGCTGCACCGCTCCTACCGTTCCTCGCCTGGCCTCCATCAACTTGTATCTTCGCAACTCCCACAGCAGGGGCCAGCCATGTACTAGTACGCCTTGCTCCCGAGCTAGTCGCAGCCACATTTTGTGCAACATGCGCTGGGGTCTTCAGAGAATCTAGTTCAAAGATGAAGCTAGTTACAAAAACATGTGTAGCATGAGGGCTCTGCAGGACTCCCTCATGGATAGCTTTACGCCTTGCCGTCCATAATGCCCACAAAGTCACGACCAGCTTGACCATGCTAGCATGTGGTAAATCATTAAACATACAGAATAACCAGCGCTTAGCATCTTGCTCTGTAGAAGGCTGAATATAATCAGCAACGTCATCATCCACAAGGGCCCAGACACACCGAGCAACAGAGCACTGCATCAGTGAATGCCGCCAACTATCCTGCATCCCACATAGCTGACATTTGTCATCATCGGACATATGCCTCGTGTGTCGAACATCTTCAGTGGGAATGGAATGTTTAGCAAGCCTCCAAAAGAAATTTCTAACCTTCCCCGGCACTTGGACAGACCAAAGCGATGTCCAAGATTTGGCTTCCGCTTCGTAGTTAGACATGCCTGCATTACCCTCAAGCCAATCCTCCCTTCGCCTTTTAGTGTCTGCTAACATTCGGTACGCTGAACGGATTGTGAAATTACCATTCCTTTCTAAGCTCCATGCCCAGAAATCATCCATCCGTGAGGTGCACAAGGGGATAGACAGTATAGCATTAGTATCTGCTGCCAAGAAAGTTTGGTCCAGTGCTGCTCTATTCCATGTGGCTGATGTGTTATCAATTAGTTCACTCACCAGAGTCGGCGGGTTGGCCGAGAGGCATGCCAAAGGTCGCATAGTAGCGTACCTTGGGATCCAGTTGTCGGCCCATATCCTCGTAGCTGATCCATCCCCAATCCTCCTGATAATGCCTTGACAAAGCACATCCCTTCCTTCTAAAACTGCTTGCCATACTTGCGACGGCCTGCTCCCCAGCTCAGCTGTAAGAATTGTGCCATTTGGAAAGTAAGCTGCTTTCAAAATTCGGGCACAAAAAGATGTCGGGTGTTGCAAAATTCGCCACGATTGTCTTGCCAGGAGTGCAAGATTAAAAAGCTCGAAATCTCTAAAACCAAGGCCTCCCATGAATTTTGGTTGGGTCATAGTCTTCCAAGATACCCATGCCGGTTTTCTTTTCCCATCTTTACTTCCCCATCAGAATTACCGAATGAGTTTATTAAGATGCTCGCACAGTCCCCTTGGCAATTTAAAACAAGACATAGAATATACCGGTACTGCTTGTGCAACTGATTTGGCATAAGAACTAGGTAAGTCTGATTAATGCTTTCTGCACTCTCACGTCCTTCAATAATTTTAAGAACAGCAGCAGTCACCTCGGTTCCACAAACGCCCCAATGCTTCTGTTGCAAACGAACCTGGGGCAAGTCCAGCCTGTTAAAGAACGAGAGATGGGCTAAGCCCAGGCCCGGCTTAATGCATCCGCTAGAAATAAAACCTACCTCTCTCCTCTCCGTTCGCCGCCGCCGTCACTACCACCACAACTCCACTCGCTCTGCTCGCCGGACAGATCGAGGGCTCGCACCAACCGGCGAGGCGGAGGCGACCATGGCGGACACCGCAAGAGCAAGAGCGCCGCCTCCCAACCGCAGCCTCCCGGAGGAGATCCTCATCTGGGAGATCCTGGTCCGCCTGCCCCCCAAATCCCTCCTCCGTTGCCGCGCCGTCTGCCCCGCCTGGCGCCGCGCCACCTCCACCCGCGACTTCCTCCTCGCCCACCACGCCCGTCAGCCCACCCTCCCTCTCCTCGACGACTTGAGCAGCATCGGCTACGGAGGCCACTCCTTAGACACCATCCCCAGCCCCTCTCCCTTGGAGCACCAGGCCGCCACCGGCCGGCTCCAGTCCGTCGTGCGATTTGATGATGCCTACTTCCGCCTGTTCGCCTCCTGCGACGGCCTCCTCCTTCTCTCCATGGCCACTGGCTACTTAGTCCTCTGTAATCCGGCGACTCGTCAGTTTGCTCGTCTCCCGCTCCTTCCTGGCTTCATACCCTTGGGGATGTATCCACACAGCCCAACTGGAACTGGGGAGTACCGACTATTGCTCTACCTGTCTTCCTCGGAACGGGCACCTGACGCTCAAGCTGGCTGCTACATCCTCTCTCTAGGCTCCGGCCAGCTGCCCAGGCACATAGGGTGCAGGGATGTGGAGAGACTCATAAACACCTTCGGATCTGTCATGTTCCATGCTAGCCTACATTGGCACCGGCACAATGTGATAATGGTATTTGACACCATAACCGAGTTGTTTCGTGAGATGTCTGCTCCGGTTGTTCCTGGCCCCATCAACCTGTTTGAGATGGATGGAATGCTTGCCGCCTCCATCTTCACTGATCCAACGACATCCATTGATATCTGGATGGCACAGGACTATGACAATGAGGTTTGGGCCTTCAAATATCGGGTCAATTTGCCGGTTGCAGAGCTCACAGCACAGTTTGGGAAGATTAACAAACGTTGCTGTGTGGTGTTTGCCTCTTCGGATGGTCATGCGCTTGTGCTGGCCAAATTTGGAGATTGGCTGCTTCAGGTTGATATGGATGGCAAGTTGGTTGCCAGTTTCCATGGCAGAGGCATTGGTCCTACTCAAAATCGGCTGAAACAATCTCTTGTTCAGCATACCTTCTTTCCCACACTTGAGGGTTATGTTGTCAACGCGTCACCTTTCATCTGACCAGATGATTATGTTGTCAACACACAGCCTTTCATCTGAGGGAGGTTGATTGTGGTAATGCTTCTTATGGGCCTGGCTCCCCGTGTCCGTTTGAACTGCAGTATGTATTAACTGCATCCACTATGAGGCCGCTAGCTTCTTTTTTGATCCATAAAAAATTATGATCAAGAAGCTCTCAGTGTTACATGGTTGTGTTATATTTCTCTAAATATCCTTTTGGGCTGAAGTGGCTGCCGTGAGTGCAGATGCTAAAACTACAAATCATTTGGCTGACATGAGTGTTGATGCTAAGACAATCCTAAAATAAGCTGGACAAATGAAATATGTACTGATAAGAGAAGAAAGGTTATCATTGGTTAGCCTGTGTTCCTTTCTTTTGGTTCAGTGTTTGAAATGTTGGCAACTGTTCTGACTCGTGTCACTGTTCTCTTGAACCGGAGAATAGATCCCCTCCCCCCTCCCCTCTCTCCCTTTATGTAGTAGTTTGTCTGTACTCAAGGTAGCAATGTAGCTGCCTCTTCTCTCTGTTTACTGAATTGAACAATTGAATTATATCCGTTTACCGATGTCTTCATTTGTAGAGTTTATCTGATGGTCTTCTTAATACTAAAACTTAGCACACGGGTGTCTTGTTTCTATTTTTTGGCTGTAGCTAGCCGATTATCTACTTGTTGGCTAGCAAGTTGCACCTGATTTTTAGAAGAGCTTGGAGCACTACTCTTGTTATATTAAGTGATTAAATTATAGTAGCTTTTCCGAAATATTCTGCTGCAATTCATTCCTTCTTCATGAATCAATTGCATCATTTGGAATGTTCTGCTGCAATTCATTCTTCATGAATCCCTTGCATCATTTGAAATATTCTGTTATAATTTCAGGTTCTTGTTGCATCATTTGGAATCATCAGTTCACTTTGGCTGCTAACTATTTTAATGAATTAATATTATACCGACACTATTCCTTTGAAAATTAGGATCACCTATGTAGAGTTGATAGCAAAGATGAGAAAGGACTAATTGGGGCTGGTGTTTGTGGCACCCTTTTTACTCGTGTTTTTTACTGGTTAAGTGATTAAATTATAGTAGCTTTTCCGAAATATTCTGCTGCAATTCATTCCTTCTTCATGAATCAATTGCATCATTTGGAATGTTCTGCTGCAATTCATTCTTCATGAATCCCTTGCATCATTTGAAATATTCTGTTATAATTTCAGGTTCTTGTTGCATCATTTGGAATCATCAGTTCACTTTGGCTGCTAACTATTTTAATGAATTAATATTATACCGACACTATTCCTTTGAAAATTAGGATCACCTATGTAGAGTTGATAGCAAAGATGAGAAAGGACTAATTGGGGCTGGTGTTTGTGGCACCCTTTTTACTCGTGTTTTTTACTGGTTAAGTGATTAAATTATAGTAGCTTTTCCGAAATATTCTGCTGCAATTCATTCCTTCTTCATGAATCAATTGCATCATTTGGAATGTTCTGCTGCAATTCATTCTTCATGAATCCCTTGCATCATTTGAAATATTCTGTTATAATTTCAGGTTCTTGTTGCATCATTTGGAATCATCAGTTCACTTTGGCTGCTAACTATTTTAATGAATTAATATTATACCGACACTATTCCTTTGAAAATTAGGATCACCTATGTAGAGTTGATAGCAAAGATGAGAAAGGACTAATTGGGGCTGGTGTTTGTGGCACCCTTTTTACTCGTGTTTTTTACTGGAGTTTCTGGTTGTTAATTTGAGCGTTAGGGATTGTTTCCTATTCAGAGTTTTCAAGAAACTGTCGTGCCCAATTTCCATCCCCACACAATACTGTTTGGTAACTTACCTAAAGTTGTATTATTATCGGCTAGTGCAAGCAATCAGCTGCCATCGTAAGGAAAAAATAGTTCACTGTCAGGTAAGCTTGCAGTTCAGATTATGAGGTACTAATCTCTTGAGCTGTGAAGGACATGTGCGAAATGATCTGGAAGTTAACATTTGCACTTGCGCCATGATAATACAGACTTTGTGGTCGGGTAGATTGTTATTTGATGAGTAGTGGACCTGCAAATAAATTGTTGAATATACTTGATTCTTCACAGATGGCCTTGCAGGATTGTTCTGGAAACAGATGCAAATGCGATATCTGAGAAGGTGCCAGACCATCGATTGGAAGGAGCTGGATCCTTCACTGAGCAGGTATAACACAGTTGTGATAATGATTTGAGCCGAAGCCTCTCTAGTTCCACATGACCTTTTCTCTACCACATTTGCAGATGATAAGCCAAGCCGTAGCGACTGCGGAAGTGCACATCACAAGGTCTCTTCTAAAGTAGCGTGTGTAGGCATCTTTCAGGTTGATGATAGAACTTGCATTGAACTCCTATGTTTCCTCCTGCAGCATAGTGCACCAAGTTTGCAAGAAAGAAAATGAGTTGAATCCTCCTCTGTATGAGTGAGCATAGTGCATCATCTATGGCTGTGGTTGTTGGCATTTTGTTTGCGGAGATGTGTGTCCAGCCCAAGTGCCTAACTGGTCACCAGATTCCTAGGTCTTTAAGGAACTTGTGATCTGTGCAGTCATTGGTCCTGTTGTTTTACCTCCCTTTGGTGAAATATGAGCAAGCATGTTGATGGTCAAAATGGTTTTTTGTTAAGGGCAAGCATGTCTATTCTGCAAATAAGGAGACAACAAAACACTTGAAAATCTTGGGTCGGCGTGTCGCAGGCACTGGCGTGTCGTGACAAAACATGATAGGAAGAGAGTTACCCTGGACCTGGAGTGCAACATATGTGGGAATGGGTCTGAAGACGCCCATCATGCTACTGTGTGTTATACCAACTAACAACGCAGTGGCATTATGAGCTGAGCTGCGGCAAGTTCTGAAGAGGCACCCAGAAATTCAGGCCCTGACAGATTGTGAGTGGAGGAGATCAGAAGTAAAGTCCTGTTGAGGCTGTGGTGCTGTTTGGAGGAATGGTGTTATTGTTCACAACAAAGTTGATGGTACACCATTGGTGCCTCAGTTGCCTTCCTCCCGAATTATTTTTTCCTGTACCCAACCTGATTACCATGTGTGTGGCCGTAAGAAGCTGACCATTTTAAGGAACCAATGCTTCATCTGATGTTCGATCTTAACATATGATCGAGAAATAAAACTTGTACTGATCTGCAGAGCCATGATCTTTTATTCTCTGTAACCGGTGCAATGCGGGTGAATTGGGTCCACTATTATGTGCAGAGCCATGATCTTACCAAGTGGCAACTGATTTTCTTACAAGAGCTAGGAGAATTATTTTAATTGAAAGATTGCATTAATTATGAGCAACTTTTCGATGAAATGCTCTGTTTGCAGTTCATGATTCCATTGCATTTGATTAGGTATTGAAACACAAACATACTGTTATAATTCTGCCTTTGGGTTGCATCTTGTATGGTTTGGAATAATATTAATCATTTCAGTTTAGTGGCTAAGTTTAAGGAATCAATGCTTCATGTGATGTTTGATGTTAAGATAAGCTGGAGAAATGAAACTTGTATACTGATAAGCAGAAGAAAGGCTATCATGGTCAAGCGCAGGTCCCAGATTGTCTTCCCTTTAGATTCTGTAAGTGCCAGCCACGTATTCCTTTTTTTTTTCTTTGACTGTTGCAGTGTGTATGAATTAGGTGCACTATGAGCCGGCTAGACAAGTTATAATCAAGAAGCTTTGACTGTTTATTGGTAGTGTTCTTCTCAGTACTTAGGGCCAGTTCTTTTGAGCTGTGGCTTGTGCATAAGCCGCAGTGAAATTAAGCCCAGGAGAAGCTGCAGTGAAAATAAGCCCCCTGTGAATAAGCCATCCAGTTCTTTTTTTTTGTTTCTATTTATTCAACTTATTTTCATATATACTAGTGAAAAGTCTGCGGTACCCTTGGACTGTAATTTTGTTCTCGTTAAACAATATTGAGTTATGTCGTAGTTGTAGTGGAGAGCTGGAGTGGGGCGTCCCTCGAGTACAAGAACAATGGACAGACCTCCAGGAGCGGGGCGTCCGAGCAGATCTGTAGCTGCGTCGGCTACCCAGGAGACTCCATGCGAGCGACGACTGCGGCGCCGGTGGCGGCGGCTGGTGGTGATTGGCGGAGGGAGCCTGGACGGTGGCGGGGGAAGGCAGGACGGTGGCGGCGGAAACCCTACGTGCTCCACTCCCACTACTTTCTGACTTCATTTTCTTGGGGATTTACCCACACAGCCCTGTCGGCGAGTACCGACTATTGCTGGCACCTCCAGCTCAACACGGCTTCTACATTTACTTCCCTCGTCCGAAAAAACTTGTCTCAAACTTGTTCCTCAAATGAATCTATCTAACACAAACTTGGTGCTAGATACATCTATTTGAGGGACAAACTTTTTCGGACGAAGGGAGTACACATTAGGCTCTGGCCAGCCACCGAGGCACATTGACATAGACTGCCCAGATGTGGAACAACTGAGACGCACTCATGGATCTGTCATGTTCGGTGGCTGCTTGCATTGGTACATACGCCACTTGATAATTGTATTTGAGACCTCCACTGAGTTGTTCCGGAAGATGCACTCTCCGGTAGCTCCTGCCAAAGTTGAACTGTTTGAGTTGGATGGAATGCTCGACATGTCAAGTTTCAGTGACGCAGCGACAACCATTGATATCTAGATGCTGCAGGACTTTGAGAGTGAGGTCTGGACCTTGAAATACCGGGTTAAGTTGCCTGTTGCAGAGCTGACCGTGCTGTTTGGAAAGGTTTACAAAGATTGTTCGCTGGTGGTCACTTCTTGGAGTGATATGCTTGTGCTGGTCAGATTTGGTGAGTGGCTACTTCATGTTGACATAGATGGCATGTTGGTTGCCAGTTTCCATCACAAAGGTCTTTTTCCTACTCAAAATTGGCTCAAGCAAACTCTTGTTGAGCATGCCTTCTTTCTGACGCTAGAGAGTTATGTTGTCAATGCTCCACCTTTCATCTGACCAGAGGATTATGTCGTGAACACTTAGACTTTCATCCGAGGGTTGTTGAGTGTGGTGGTGCTTCTTATGGGCCTAACACTTCGTATCCACATGAGCTGTAGTATCTATTAATCCAATCCACTATAAACCCACTACCTTCTTTGTTGATGTATTAAAATTTATGATGAAGAGGCTCGGATTATTTCATGGTTGTGTTCTATTTTGTGGAATATCCCTTTGGGCTGATGTAGCGACCAGACCTTAAACAGTCCGATCTCTGTGCATCAGTGTCATCCCTGGAACGGTAATGCTGACACACATAGTACTTGAGGATTTATAACAGAGTAGCAATCACACACTTATTACATCGAATGTCTCAAAAGAGAACTTATTACAATAAATGTGGCTTAAGGCCATCTAATACGATAACAGCGGAAGGCTTGGAAGATAAAGTGAGTCCATCAACTCCAACGGCATCACTGAGTGAAAGACCACGACCTAAGACTCCTTACTCGTCGTCTGAAAAGTCTGCAACATGATACGTTGCAGCCCGAAACGGGTCAACACATGGAATATGCTGGCAATGTAACACAAGAGAGTAATGAACATAGTAAAGCTATCGCTACATGCATATATGGTTGGTGGAGGCTGTATAGTTAATAGGTTTTGCGAAAAGCCAATTTTTTCCTACTGCAAAGGAATATATTTTGTTTAGCTACAAAGTTTGTTGAAAACATTGATAATGGTAAACCCCATCTCAATCCCAATTAAAAGTAATTAATAACCCAATCAAATTATATTTAAGAGTGATGAGATCCACGTGATAATCCAAGAACTAGATACTCAAGATGTCCATAACCAGGGACACGACTAACCATGATTAGTTTGTACGCTCTGCAGAGGTTTGTGCACTTTCCCCCACAAGACTCGATCTCCTCCGTTGGATTTCTCGCACTACATAATGTTTGAGAAATAGATAACCGAGACACAATCTTTTCGAAGAGGTCCCCTTAACCGATAGATAGGCCGGTACACCTATAATCCCCTACATCGCTAGCCCATCATGGAAAGGTTTCCCACAACTTACTCAACTATGCCAGAGCCCATAATGGCATGTGGCTGCACACGGAAGTTTCCAGCACGATTATGTTGGGGAACGTAGTAATTTCAAAAAAATTCCTACGCACACGCAGGATCATGGTGATGCATAGCAACGAGAGGGGAGAGTGTCGTCCACGTACCCTCGTAGACCATTAAGCGGAAGCGTTATGACAACGCGGTTGATATAGTCGTACGTCTTCACGATCGGCCGATCCTCAGTACCGAACGTATGCCACCTCCGCGTTCAGCACACGTTCAGCTCGGTGACGTCCCGCGAACTCACGATCCAGTAGAGCTCGGGGAAGAGTTTCGTCAGCACGACGGCATGGTGACGATATTGATGAAGCTACCGCAGCAGGGCTTCGCCTAAACACCGCTATAGTATTACCGAGGTGGATTATGGTGGAGGGGGGCACCGCACACGGCTAGGAGAGATCTTTCGATCAACGTGTGTGTCTAGAGGTGCCCCCTGCCCCCGTATATAAAGGAGCAAGGGGGGAGAGGCGGCCGACCAGGAGGAGGCGCGCAAGGGAGGAGTCCTACTCCCACCGGGAGTAGGACTCCCTCCTTTCCTAGTTGGAGTAGGAGAAGGGGGAAGGAGGAGGGAGAGAGGAAGGAAATGGGGCGCCTCCCCCCTCTTTGTCCAATTCGGACTAGAGGGAGAGGGGGCGCGTGGCCTGCCTTGGCCGCCCCTCCTCTTCTCCACTAAGGCCCATATTGGCCCATTCGGTAACCCCCGGTACTCCGGTAAAATCCCGATTTCACCCGGAACACTTCCGATATCCAAATACAGGCTTCCAATATATCAATCTTTATGTCTCGACCATTTCAAGACTCCTCGTCATGTCCGTGATCACATCTGGGACTCCGAACTTCCTTCAGTACATCAAAACACATAAACTCATAATATAACCGTCATCAAACTTTAAGTGTGCGGACCCTACGGATTCGAGAACTATGTAGACATGACCGAGACATGTCTCCGGTCAATAACCAATAGCAGAACCTCGATGCTCATATTGGTTCCTACATATTCTACGAAGATCTTTATCGGTCAAACCGCACAACACTATACGTTGTTCTCTTTGTCATCGGTATGTTACTTGCCCGAGATTCGATCGTCAGTATCCAATACCTAGTTCAATCTTGTTACCAGCAAGTTTCTTTACTCGTTCCGTAATACATCACCCCGTAACTAACTCATTAGTTATCATGCGTGCAAGGCTTATAGTGATGTGTATTACCGAGAGGGCCCAGAGATACCTCTTCGACAATCGGAGTGACAAATCCTAATCTTTATCTATGCTAACTCAACAAGTACCATCGGAGACACCTGTAGAGCACCTTTATAATCACCCAGTTACGTTGTGACGTTTGGTAGTACACAAAGTGTTCCTCCGGTATTCGGGAGTTGCATAATCTCATAGTCATAAGAACATGTATAAGTCATGAAGAAAGCAATAGTAGTAAACAAACGATCAAGTGCTAAGCTAACAGAATGGGTCAAGTCAATCACATCATTCTCCTAATGATGTGATCCCATTGATCAAATAACAACTCATGTCTATGGTTAGGAAACTTAACCATCTCTGATCAATGAGCTAGTCAAGTAGAGGCATACTAGTGACACTATGTTTGTCTATGTATTCACACATGTATTATGTTTCCGGTTAAAACAATTCTAGCATGAATAATAAACATTTATCATGAAATAAGGAAATAAATAATAACTTTATTATTGCCTCTAGGGCATATTTCCTTCAGTCTCCCACTTGCACTAGAGTCAATAATCTAGATTAGACAGTAATGATTTTAACACACATGGAGCCTTGGTGTTGATCATGTTTTGCTCGTGGAAGAGGCTTAGTCAACGGGTCTGCAACATTCAGATCCGTATGTATCTTGCAAATCTCTATGTCTCCCACGTGGACTTAATCCCGAATGGAGTTGAATCGTCTCTTGATGTGCTTGGTTCTCTTGTGAAATCTGGATTCCTTTGCCAAGGCAATTGCACCAGTATTGTCACAAAAGATTTTCATTGGACCCGATGCACTAGCTATTACACCTAGATCGGATATGAACTCCTTCATCCAGACTCCTTCATTTGCTGCTTCCGAAGCAGCAATGTACTCCGCTTCACATGTAGATCCCGCCACGAAGCTCTGTTTTGAACTGCTCCAACTGACAGCTCCACCGTTTAATATAAACACATATCCGGTTTGCGATTTAGAATCGTCCAGATCAGTGTCAAAGCTTGCATCAACGTAACCATTTACGATGAGCTCTTTGTCACCTCCATAAATGAGGAACATATCCTTGGTCCTTTTCAGGTACTTCAGGATGTTCTTGACCGCTGTCCAGTGATCCACTCCTGGATTACTTTGGTACCCCCTGCTAGGCTAATAGCAAGACACACATCAGGTCTGGTACACAACATTGCATACATGTTAGAGCCTATGGCTGAAGCATAGGGAACACTTTTCATTTTCTCTCTATCTTCTACAGTGGTCGGGCATTGAGTCTTACTCAATTTCACACCTTGTAACACAGGCAAGAACCCTTTCTTAGCTTGATCCATTTTGAACTTCTTCAAAACTTTATCAAGGTATGTGCTTTGTGAAAGTCCAATTAAGCGTCTTGATCTATCTCTATAGATCTTGATGCCCAATATATAAGCAGCTTCACCGAGGTCTTTCATTGAAAAACTTTTATTCAAGTATCCTTTTATGCTGTCCAGAAATTCTATATCATTTCCAATCAACAATATGTCATCCACATATAATATTAGAAATGCTACAGAGCTCCCACTCAGTTTCTTGTAAATACAGGCTTCTCCAGAAGTTTGTATAAAACCATATGCTTTGGTCACACTATCAAAACGTTTATTCCAACTCCGAGATGCTTGCACCAGTCCATAAATGGATCGCTGGAGCTTGCACACTTTGTTAGCTCCCTTTGGATCGATAAAACCTTCAGGTTGCATCATATACAACTCTTCTTCCAGAAATCCATTCAGGAATGCCGTCTTTACATCCATTGGCCAAATTTCATAATCATAAAATGCGGCAATTGCTAACATGATTCGGACAGACTTAAGCATCGCTATGGGTGAGAAGGTCTCGTCGTAGTCAACTTCTTGAACTTGTCAAAAACCATTTGCAACGAGTCAAGCTTTGTAGACAGTAACATTACCGTCAGCGTCTGTCTTCTTCTTGAAGATCCATTTATTCTCGATGGCTTGTCAATCATCGGGCAAGTCAACCAAAGTCGACACTTTGTTCTCATACATGGATCCCATCTCACACTTCATGGCCTCAAGCCATTTTGCGGAATCTGGGCTCATCATCGCTTCTTCATAATTCGTAGGTTCATCATGGTCTAGTAACATGACCTCCAGAACTAGATTACCGTACCACTCTGGCGCGGATCCTGCTCTGGTTGAACTACGAGGTTCGATAGTAACTTGATCTGAAGTTTCATGATCATCATCATTAGCTTCCTCACTAATTGGTGTAGATGTCATAGGAACTGGTTTCTGTGATGAACTACTTTCCAATAAGGGAGCAGGTACAGTTACCTCATCAAGTTCTACTTTCCTCCCACTCACTTCTTTCGAGAGAAACTCCTTCTCTAGAAAGGATCCATTCTTAGCAACGTATATCTTGCCTTCGGATCTGTGATAGAAGGTGTACCCAATAGTTTCCTTTGGATATCCTATGAAGACACATTTCTCCGATTTGGGTTCAGGCTTATCAGGTTGAAGCTTTTTCACATAAGCATCGCAGCCCCAAACTTTAAGAAATGACAACTCTGGTTTCTTGCCAAACCATAGTTCATAAGGTGTCGTATCAATGGATTTTGATGGTGCCCTATTTAACGTGAATGCAGCCGTCTCTAAAGTATAACCCCAAAATGATAGCGGTAAATCAGTAAGAGACATCATAGATCGCACCATATCTAGTAAAGTACGATTACGACGTTCGGACACACCATTACGCTATGGTGTTCCGGGTGGCGTGAGTTGCGAAACTATTCCGCATTGTTTCAAATGTAGGCCAAACTCGTAACTTAAATATTCTCCTCCACGATCAGATCACAGAAACTTTATTTTCTTGTTATGATGATTTTCCACTTCACTCTGAAATTCTTTGAACTTTTCAAATGTTTCAGACTTATGTTTCATTAAGTAGATATACCCATATCTGCTCAAATCATCTGTGAAGGTGAGAAAATAACGATACTCGCTGCGAGCCTCAATATTCATCGGACCACATACATCGGTATGTATGATTTCCAACAAATCTGTTGCTCGCTCCATAGTTCCGGAGAACGGTGTTTTAGTCATCTTGCCCATAAGGCATGGTTCGCATGTACCAAGTGATCCATAATCAAGTGATTCCAAAAGTCCATCAGTATGGAGTGTCTTCATGCGCTTTATACCAATATGACCCAAACGGTAATGCCACAAATAAGTTGCACTATCATTATCAACTATGCATCTTTTGGCTTCAACATTATGATATGTGTATCACTACTATCGAGATTCAACAAGAATAGACCACTCTTTAAGGGTGCATGCCCATAAAATATATTACTAATATAAATATAACAACCATTATTCTCAGATTTAAATGAATAACCGTCTCGCATCAAACAAGATCCAGATATAATGTTCATGCTTAACGCTGGCACAAAATAACAATTATTTAGGTCTAAAACTAATCTCGAAGGTAGATGTAGAGGTAGCGTGCCGACGGCGATCACATCGACTTTGGAACCATTTCCCACGCGTATCGTCACCTCGTCCTTAGCCAGTCTTCGCTTAATCCGTAGTCCCTGTTTCGAGTTGCAAATATTAGCAACATAACCAGTATCAAATACCCAGGTGCTACTGCGAGCTCTGGTAAGGTTCAGCCGCGCACGACGGACCTGCCTCGCCAGAACAACATTGTACCATCAACGCCGCCCGGTCATTATTCCAACCCGTTGGACAACAGTGTGGCTGCTACGTCATGTCTGGCGGCCCTCCCAACTGACGGCGAGTCACCAGTTACAGTGGAAGCATGTCGGGCCAGGGATCTCCTTCAGACAACACTAAATCAACAGCAAGCATATTCACACAGCCGTGAGAGGATTTACTCCACTCCCCGCCCAAGCCGGAGTTATAGCAGACACGTGGAAGACGAACCGGCCGTGTCCAATAGTGCACGCCGCCGAAACTCGCCACGAGGGAACAACCCGGCTGGGGAAGGTGCTAATGCGCAAGATGTTGTGGACCATGGCCGCGCACGTCGAGAGGCCGAGTTGACAGCTCGACACGAGGCACGACAGCATACTCCGGTTCACCCCACTGCCTCCGTGGAGCCAGGGGCGATGTTCAGTTCCTTAGGGGTACCGTGTTTATCTCCTGCTTTGCGTAATGTGCGACTACCCTAGGATTTCAAGGGACCTCGTAAGGTACCAAATTGTACCGCCGATTTGCAGCCAGAGGCGTGGGTGGAGAGCTATGAGATGGCAATGGAGATGTTAGATGTGGACGAGGCGGTGTGTGCTAAATATTTCACCATGATGTTGGAAGGAACAACTCGCACTTGGTTGAAGAGCTTGCCGACCAACTCTATTGGATCATGGGCCAAACTGAAGCACCGGTTTATCCAGAACTTCAAGGATACGTGTAAGCAGCAGATGTCAATTGTAGATCTGGCCGCTTGTGTCCAAGAGGAAGGGGAGTCCATGACCCATTGGGTAAAACGGGTCTCGGCGATTTTGCATTCGTCAGATCGTATCAACGCAGACACCGCAGTGTTAACGTTAGAGGGTAATTGCCGTTTCAAACCGTTGAAACAGAAGTTGGGAAGGCTCAAATGTCACTGCAACGACATGTCAACACTCATGGCCGCTTTGGTTAAATACACCGATTCAGATAATACCAAGGATCCGGATTCAGAGGAGGACAAACCGGAGAAGGGTAAGAAGACCGACAATGCCAAAGGCCAACAACACAATCCGGCAGGCCATGGAAACGCTGGTAAGCGCAAGGCCGAAAGTGGTTTGGACTTTGTCGCAAATACCAACACGCAGGAGAATGGCCAGCGCCGTAAAGGTAAGCAGCCCCAGAGGGGTGGAGGTCCAGGCAACAATTTGGAGCGTTTGTTAAATCAGCCCTGTCCAAAGCATGGATCTAAGGAGAAACCGACATCACATCTCTGGAAAGATTGTTATATCATGCGGGATTTCAAGAATTCCAATATGTTCCAATATGACAACGTCCCGCCCGGCGGTTCAGGAGGAGGTTTCCACGGGCCGGGTTACGGAGGCGGTGGTTCCGGTTCAGGGTTTCCAGGCAATCAAACCGGACACGTCAATCAAGGACACCAAGGCAACCAGGGAGGTTACAACCATCAGGGGAGTCAGCAGCAGCAACAACAGTCGGGTTATCAGAGCAATCCCAAACAGCTGAACATCGGGCAATATCATGTCTTCACTACTAGTTTGTGCAAACGTGATCAGAAGCTTCACAAGAGGGTAGTCAACTCTGTTGAGCCGGCAGTATCTCAGTATTTACGTTGGTCGGCGCAACCTATTTTGTGGAGCAGAGAGGATCACCCGCCCCGGGTTGATAATCCAGGTCATTTGGCCTTGGTGGTAGCCCCTCAAGTTTGGGGATACAAGTTCACTAAAGTGCTCATGGATGGGGGAAGTAGTATCAATATTTTGTATTATGATACATTCCGCCGTATGGGGTTGACAGATAAGGATCTTAAACCGTCGAATACGGTATTTCATGGTGTGGTGCCTGGTAAGTCTGTGTATCCTGTTGGTAAGATAGCTTTGGAGGTAGCTTTTGGGGATGACTACGATTCAAGGTCAGAAACAGTGACATTTGAGGTGGTGAAGATCAAAAGTCCATACCACGCCTTGTTTGGGCGGTCGGTTTATGCTAAGTTTATGGCAAGGCCATGTTATGTTTACTTGCAGCTTAAAATGCCAGGTCATAAGGGGACTATCACAGTACATGGAAGTAGAAAGATTGCTTTAGAGTGTGAAGAAGGCGATGCGGCTTATGCTGAGTCGGTTTGTGCAACGGAGGAGTTAAAATTCTATAAGGAGCAAGTTGATCCGGCAGACATGACCTCCTTAAAAAAGCCAACCACGGAACATGATCCAGCATTGAAGTTCAAATCAGCTACAGACACTAAGATGGTTGACTTTGTCCCTGGCGATTCATCCAAACAGTTCAGCATCAGCGCTAACCTGGATCCCAAATAGGAAGGCGCGCTCATCGAGTTCATCCGTGAGAATCGGGACATCTTTGCATGGAAACCTTCTGACATGCCAGGTGTACCGAGAGAATTCGCTGAGCACACACTCAACATTGATCCGAAGTTCAAACCGGTCCGGCAGTTCCTCCGCCACTTCAACGAGGAAAGGCACAAGGCTATAGATGAAGAGGTCGCCCGTTTGTTGGCTGCTGGGTTTATTGTTGAACTTTTTCATCCAGAGTGGTTAGCCAATCCGGTGCTGGTTCTTAAGAAAAACGGCACTTGGTGCATGTGTGTGGACTACACAGATTTAAACAAGGCTTGCCCTGCAGACCCCTTTGCTCTCCCTTGCATTGATCAGATAATTGATGCTACGGCGGGTTGTGACTGTTTATGTTTTTTGGATGCTTACTCTGATTATCATCAGATCAAAATGGCAGTTAAGGACCAGGAGAAGACAGCCTTTATAACTCCCTTTGGAGCCTTCTGCTATGTTTCCATGCCCTTTGGACACAAAAGTGCCCAGGCAACTTACCAGCGATGTGTTCAGAATTGCCTTCATAAGCAAATTGGGCGCAATGTCCATGCGTATGTAGATGATATTCTGATCAAATCCAGAAAGGAGGAGACTTTGATAGATGATCTACGGGAAACTTTTGACAATCTCCGGGTCTACAAGATGATGCTCAATCCGGAGAAGTGTGTTTTCGGTGTCCCGGCAGGCAAGCTCTTAGGCTTTCTGGTTTCAAACAAAGGCATTGAGGCTAATCCGGAAAAGATTGCAGCGATTACGTCCTTCGCTAAACCGGCGTGTATTAACCATGTGCAACGTCTGGCCGGTCGGATTACAGCCTTGAGCCGGTTTACCAGCCGCCTTGGAGAGAAGGCCATCCCCTTATATCAGATGCTCAAGAAAACAGATAACTTTGTCTGGAGTGAAGCAGCTGATAAGGCGTTTGAAGATCCGAAGAAACAGCTCGTGGAACCGCCCGTGCTGGCAGCACCAATCGATACAGAGTCATTATTATTATATGTGGCTGCTAATGCCCGGGCTGTCAGCGTAGCCATTGTGGTAGAGCGCAAGGAGCCTGGCAAAGAGTATCCGGTTCAATGGCCGGTTTATTATATCAGTGAGGTGCTCATTGAGTCAAAGCAGAGGTATCCGCATTGGCAGAAACTGGTGTATGGGGTGTTTATGGCAAGCTGGAAGCTCAAACACTATTTTCAGGGCCATCCTATCACAGTAGTTAGTTCAGCTCCTCTGGGCGACATCATTCAAAACAGAGAGGTAACTGGCCGGATTGACAAGTGGGCCATTGAGCTTGGACCCCATGGGCTCAAATATATACCCCGCACGGCGATCAAGTCCCAGGCACTCGTAGATTTCATCAATGGATGGACGGAGTTATAGGCACCTGAGGAGAAACCAGATAATACATATTGGACTATTCATTTTGATGGGTCCAGACAGCTAGAGGGTTCGGGGGCTGGAGTCGTATTAACTTACCCACTAGGTGATAACTTTTATTATGTCCTCCGTTTAATGTTCCCTTGTACTAACAATGCAGCTGAATATGAGGCTTTACTCCACGGTCTTCGGATGGCTAAAGAGATGAATTTGAGCCGGGTTAAGTGCTTCGGCGATTCAGATCTAGTGGCTCAGCAAGTGTCTGGCACTTGGGATTCTAAGGACCCACTCATGGCTGCATATCGGCGAGAGGTGGACGCAGTGGCTGGTCACTTTAAAGGTTATCAAGTGGACCATATAGACCGGCAGAAGAATGAAGCGGCAGACGCTTTAAGTCGTCTTGGTTCCCAACGTAAACCGGTTCCGCCCAATGTCGTTCTTGATGTGTTGCACAATCCGTCAGTCAAAATACCAACCGAAGAAGATTTGGCTGTTCCTAATCCGGAGGCTCAGTTGGTGGCAGCTTTGCATGCCATACCGGATTGACGATCCCATATCTGGATTACATGAACCGGGGCGAGTTACCAGCTGAGGAAACATTGGCTCGACAGATAATCCGGCGTTCCAAGTCCTTGACCATACTCAACGGGGAGTTACATCGTTACAGTGTTTCAGGAGCGATTCAACGATGCGTTTCTCCTCAAGAAGGTTGTGAGATTTTGCGAGAAATTCATGAAGGGGATTGCGGTCACCACGCCGGTTCAAAGTCGTTGGTTGCTAAAGCTTTTCGCCACGGTTTTTACTGGTTGACGGCGCATGCTGATGCGGAGGATTTAGTCAAAAGATGTGATGGATGTCAAAAGTTTGCCCGCCGTGCGCACGTTCCGGATCAAGAGTTGCGGATGATTCCAATTACGTGGCCGTTTGCCACTTGGGGGCTGGATATGGTTGGACCCTTCAAGCGCTCCAAGGACAAGAAGACCCATCTGTTAGTAGCAGTTGATAAATTCACTAAGTGGGTAGAGGTAGAGCCAGTCAGCAAGTGTGATGCAGCCACGGCAGTTCAATTCATCAAAAAGGTGATATTCCGGTTTAGCTTTCCATATAGCATTATAACAGATAATGGCACTAACTTGTCAAAAGGAGAGATGGAAGAATTCTGTCAATGTGAGCACATCCGGCTTGATCTAGCATCAGTGGCTCACCCCCAATCTAATGGTCAAGCGGAAAGGGCAAATAAAGAAATTCTGCGGGGTATCAAACCAAGGCTTATGGTTCCCTTAAAGCGGACGCCGGGTTGTTGGGTCGAGGAGCTACCTTCTGTGTTATGGAGCATCAACACCACACCCAATAGGTCTACGGGTTACACGCCTTTCTTCATGGTTTATGGAGCAGAGGCGGTTCTTCCTAGTGACATCCGTCACGATTCGCCCCGTGTGGCAGCTTATGTTGAAGCTGATAATGAGAAGGCACGTCAGGATTCTCTGGACCAGTTGGATGAAGAGCGGGATCTTGCAACAGCGTGTTCGGAGATTTATCAACAAGATCTTCGACGTTATCACAGCCGCCGGGTTAAAACTAGAACCTTTCAAGAAGGTGATTTGGTGCTCTGGCTCATCCAGGATCAGACTGATATGCACAAGTTATCACCCCCCCTTGGGAAGGACCCTTTGTGGTCAGCAAAAATCTACACAACGGTTCCTACTACCTCATTGATGTTCGAGATCATGAAGACTCATGTCAATGGGAGGAGGAGACAAAGCGGCCATGGAACATAGCTCTCCTTCGGCCTTACTATACTTGAAGCCATAGGCTTTTTCACCTGTACATATTTATGACAGTGTATATACCATATAATAAACCGGAGCCTTCGTTATAAGCGGGGTATCTGTTCTTTCTTATATCATATGTGTGCTTTTACAAGTTAACGGTCAAAGCAGAGTCTTTGTTAAACCGGATTTAGCAGCTGCATAAAGATAAAGAAAATCACTAGGGGGCTTGGTCATGTTTGAACCACAGCTACACCTCTTGATAGGCATTTCAGCCACACAAGGAAAAATTTGTGGAGCCAAAGAGAGTATTGTACACCGTACAAACTCAAACATAGGCACACGCTGAGCATCGCTCACAAAGTTACTTGGGGGCTCTTTTTTGCAAAGCAACAAAGAGTTTGAAAGGACCCTCGTAATTGGCTATCAAGCCACGGCTTGGAAGCCTGGTGTATTCACCTAAAACCCCGGGTTAACCTGCGTTCATCAAGTAAGCCACTCCTATCCAGGTAATCCTGGCATGACCCATCGAACGTTTGACAAGTCAATCTTTTACAGACCCTGAACTTGTCATATTTAAAACGGTGATTGGTTAATTGGAGGCCCATCTTAAAAGGCTTTGTTAAATGGTTTAACTCGGAGGCCTGGCAGCCCATGAAAAGCCTCGATTCGGAGCCTGGCAGCTCGTAAAAAGCCTCGCATATTTTCCTATTTGAATTTTGTTTGTTGACAATCATAAGTATTTTTTGATAAACCGGCATCCTTGATCAGGCTTGCTTTCCAACCACCAGTTATTGGCTCATGATCAATTATAAACCGGTGGTCACTGACCCGGTCTGGTTTGACTAAATCACCAGTGTTATGAAGAAAATCCGGTAGGTATACCGGTCCGGTTTAATAGATAGACCAGCATTATGAAGATGATATTATCAGACGTATCGGGTTGGTGTTAAACACCTTTGCTGTATACACGTTTGCTCACTCAATGAGGAAGGCAAGTCATCATAGACTATGCATAAAATATATCCTGAAGGGCGGCACAGATTGTCACAAAGGGTTATGAAACATGCTCGATGGCATGGCAGATAAACAAAGTTTCAGCTATCCTATTACATCAAGCTTCAAAGCGGCTCAAACAGTGCCATTGTTTTTCATAGCAGCCATGTAAATCAGCGACCGGATCAGGACTCTTCATCACGACGGTTTGATGGTTGCGGATCAGTTGGTGTAGGTACTTCTTCATCCCTCCCCAGCCGCTAGAAATCAGCTGTTAACCAATCGATTCCGGTTAAAGCCTGGAACACTGCTTCCTCATGGATAATATCAGAAGGGTTAATATCAGGGGCATAAGTGTGCTTACGAATCGGAGGCACAAGTTCTTCGACTTCATGGATCTCGGCCGGCTGTCTTCTCCCTTCTACATCATAAAACGGTTGAAAATGGGACAAATCAGTGTCCTCAGCCAATTTGCTGGCCGCTGGCCGCATCTGTTTGGTCAACCGCCGAAGATCATCATTGTCAAAGTTTGAACCGTCTTCTTTAACGCCTGGATACCCTTTAATGATATCCTCCGCTTCAAGATCTGGAATCCAGGCCTTGGCTCGAATAAGGGCAGTTAATGCTCCGGCTCTTGCAGCGGCTCTTTTCAACTCGGCAATACGCGCCGGTAACATGCCCAGCTTCTCAAGGGTTTCCTTAATCAACGTTGGCACCGGTTTGTTATAAGCTGCTGTACTAATGGCTCGCTGAGATCCAGAGTATAGCTGCTCAACCAATGTATATGCCGCTTTGAGCTTCATCCGCATATCTGCACCAAGATGAGTGATCCGAGTTCCTGCCAAAGATTTTATTAACATTTTGGTCACTTTTAAGATTCATTGACTGATGCAACATACATAAGCAGATACTTACCAAAGATAGCAGAGGTCATAGCGTTGATTTGGCGTTTCAAACCGGCTAGTTCTTCGACCACCGGTTTCAGGGCTTCCTCGGCATCTACAACTCTTTTGGTCAAACCGGCTTTTTCGGTTTCCCATGCAGCACGATCATGATTGAAGGATTCTTTCAATTTTCCCATTCCGGCCAGGGCCTGGGTCAGCTCCTCTTTGGCTTTTGTAGCTTCGGCTTGTTGCGACTTCACATTTTCTTGCAAGTCAGAGTTTTGGGCATCTTTGCTTTTCAGTTCAGCCTGCAACATTGAAGGTATCTTCAACAAAGCAACATATATATGCACTAAGTATAAAGCATATAACAAGTTATCCACTTCATACTTGGGGGCTAATGCTTATTTGCTCTCAAATGCTACCTTCTATGCAAGTCTCCAGAACAATACAAGCATTATCCTGGACACTTGGGGGCTAATGTACGTTTGTTCTAAACCGACAGTGTGGATTAAAAACCGGATTAACTTGCCAAGTTAAACCGGCCTTTGGGGGCTATGCTACAGAACGTTATCTAATTTTTCAAACATGAGTCTTATCTATGATTGAAGACACGCCTTGGCAAGGATTCATGATGGGATGCTTAAAGTGTTACAAAGACCCGGTTTATGATTGACAATCATAAAATGGCTCTTGGGGGCTACCTGGAGTAGTATTTCAGCTATAAATCAATGTGCAAGGGAGAAGAATTTACCTCATATCGTTCTTTCATCAAATTCACCAAACCGGCTTCATAATCCCGGTTTGAGTGCAGACAGTTCAAGAAGCCGGAATGAAGCTCATCAGCGTTAAGATGAGCATAGTTTGATAAGTCGCTACTCCATTTACCTTTATCCCTGGCAATTTGCTCTTCCTTCGCACTATGCTGAGCCAAAATGACGGGATGACCAGGAGAGCTGTGGCCTGCCCCAGTGATAATAACGTCATCACCTTGGTCTTCAGGATTTTGGGCGGATGATGATGGAATTTCAGTATCTTTCATTGGATTAGCCCGGTTTGGTTCTGCCGGTTCAGTATCAGGGGCGGCAGGCTCAGCATCTGTTGGTTCGTCAGTATGTTGGCCGTCAAGGGGCGGATCATCAAAAGTTGTTTCAGGATGGAGGCCTTCCGGTTCACCTGTTTGCTCCGGTTCACCTCTTGGTTCTTCTTCTTCAGCAACAGGGTCTTCTGGCGGATTGGTGACCCGAGCTTTCTTGCTGGGTCTGGCTTTGTCCCTGCAAACAGAATAAAAAGGGTTAACATCCTGTTCAAAAGATGTAGGGAGCATTGAAAGGAAAGGTTTTTCATAACTCACCCAACTACAGTTTTCAAAGGGGGGAGTTGAGTTGCTGTCGATTCACCAGAAGAGGAAGGAGGTGTCACCTGATAATTTGAATCAGACGGATTAAGAGGCTATCTGAAATAACCTGCCTTGGGGTAAGAATGGTTAGAAGTAGGAGAGACCTCAGACCGGCGCTTCTGAACCGGGGTATTAGGTAAACCGGTAGAGGTGACCTGTTGGCCACTGTGCCGGGTTGTCCGGCGAGCTTCATGCTGTTGAGTCTTCAAAATAAATGTTGGATCTAAGTGAGCAAGAGGATGAGAAAAGCTTACTTTCCGGATTGTTTGGCGAGTTTTTTGTGTTGGCATAGAGTCTGAACCGGAGGAAAGGGTAATTACCTCTACGTCCTCAGCCTGACTAGCTTCTGCCTCCTCCTGAGGAAGATCATTGTTAACAAGATGCATAAAAAGAGAGCCAAGTGAGTCAAGTTCTACCTCAACTTCTGGGTCATCAGTATCATCATCAAGTTCCATAGTGATCCGGTCAGCCGTTTTCTGCTTTGATGTCCGTTTTACGGCTTTGGTCTTCGGGCGGGTTGGTTTGACCGCTTTATCTCCAGTTGGTTTTGCCGCTTTCTCTATGGATTTTCGTTTCCAGAAAGGGTCATCACCCTATACATATAAAGAAGAAGGGTTACAGCTTGTATAAGTTAAAGATATTAGAAATGAAGAGGAAGTGTAATGCTTACAGCAGGCGGTTTCTTCTTGGTGTAGAAGGGATCCAGACCGGTCTGACTACAGAACAGTTCCGATTCATTCAGAATTTTCTTTACACCTTCAGTAACTTCTTCATCAGATAATTGGATGTTGCAATGGCGTTGAGGATCGTCAACTTTACCGGTATATTCGCACATTAAATCAGGACGTCGGCTTAGCGACAAGATACTCCAGGATATCCAACAACGTACAAAATCCACACCTGTTAAACCGTTTGCCATAAAGGCCCGGAGCTTGGCGATTTGAGGAGCGTATTTTGCCCTTTCTGAAGAGCTCAGGCGTTGTAGCATTGGGTGAGTATTGGATAATCTATGGTCACGGAAGCCGGGGAGGGGATTTTCATCCTCAGGCGAAGTGTCTCTGCAATAGAACCAGGTTTGGTTCCATTCCTTTGGGTGGCTATGGTGTTTGGCATGAGGAAATTCCACTTCCTTCCTCTTTTGAATTGAGACACCACCAAGCTCTATGTTCGGGCCATTCACAAACTCTGTGCGCCGGTTTAAGTGAAAGAAATCCCGGAACAATTCTGCAGTTGGTTCTTCTTGTAAATAGGCTTCACAGAAGACCTGGAAATTACATAAGTTGGAGACTGAGTTGGGACCAATATCTTGTGGATGCAATTGGAAGCTGGCAAGTACATCTCGATAAAATTTTGACCCTGGCGGTTTGAAACCACGGGCTATATGGTCAACAAAGATTACCACCTCGCCTTGTCTTGGGGTTGGAGGATTCTCTGTTCCTGGAACTCGCCATTTGATCTCAGTTTTCTTAGGCAGAGAGCCGATGCTAACCATCTCATTCAATTGATCCCCAGTAACCCGGGAACAAGCCCAGTTGCAGGCAGTGAATTGTTTGGCCATTGCAAAGCGGACAAACTGAAAATGAAAGGCCGGTTTATAAATTATGCATGATCATATACAAGAGACAAGGGAGTAAGAAACGTACTGATATAATAAATGGTACAACCCGGAGACTAGTATAATGAGAAAGAAAGGTAATGCTAGCGCATGATTGATCAGACACTGTTAAACCGGAGCGTAATTATGAAGGTAACATGCTCTTGCGGTTTATCTTAGGGCTAATGGCATAGACTATTTATCCAATGTCAAATCGTTTATGTTGGTGCGAGGAGAAACAGATCTCATAGTGATGTATAAAACTTTCGGATCTAGAGATAAGAAAGAAAAGCAAAAATAATTGGATCTTGAAGGGGTGCAGAACTGAAGCAATTTTTGACAGACAGATCAGTTCTTTGCGCATAAAGATTTGTGATGACCATGGTAGGTAAGCTACGGTAAGAGATGCATCAAGCATGAAGTGTCCATCTATTAAAGGAAGAACATGGAAGAATAGCACTGATGAACTTCGGAAGAACTGCGAGGAATATCGAAACCCTAGAACAGATCTATGGTGAAAAAAGCAGAGAACTTACCAGAGCTAGTGAGGAAGTGGAAGGGCGCCGCAGTTCTCTGGTGCGTTCAGGGTGTTGCAGCGGCCGAGGTCGGAGCAGAAACAACTGTCGACGGTGGCGGCGGAGTTCCAGAGGCTGAGCAGCGCGAGGAAGATGACGCGAAGAGGCACGGGGGGAAATGGTGAAAATGACCCCTTGGTCCTATTTATAAGGCGAAGTGAAAAATGGCAAGTGCGGGAATCGAGGAGTAAAAAAATGGATAAGTTAATAAAGGTCTCGCCTCGATAACTGGATATATATTAAATGAAGGAAATCTCCGATATCAACGGATGGATGACGTCAGGACGGTTTATCGTAATTTTGAAGTATGACGTCACGGCGGTTTACAAGATCAAAAATGAAGACAAGAGAGAAGATTTTTTTCTAAAGTGTGGAAGATTGACATGAACAAGTTCAAACCAATCTAGGGCCTAATGTTGGGGATATTACTACTGGAGGTAAACCGGCCTTATGTAGCCGGGTTGACTCTTTGAAGATTAGAAGCCCATGAAGATGTAAAGATGCTGGCGCTTTACGGAGGGCCCAAAGGCGAGTTACAGTATGTAAATGTAAACCGGCCTAGTCATGTAACTTGTATAGTAAGATAGAAAGAGAGAGGCCGAACTGGATACGTTTATAAACCGGCTTCAGGACTCTGTAGCCTGGTGGGCGTCAGCCTATGTATATAAAGGGACGACCCGGCCGCGATTTAGGGGCAGACAACAACAACTGGAGAGCCAGACAAAGCGGATTCGCTCCCTGGCCTTCGAAACCCTAGCAATACCAATCAAAACTAGACGTAGGCTTTTACCTTCATCGAAGGGGCCGAACTAGTATAAACTCCCGTGTCCCCTTGTCCGGTTTAACCCCTTTAAGCTAACCTGTTGCGATGGCTCCATGACTAAGTCCTTTCACGAGGACATCTACTGTGACAAACCCATGACATATACCTTTGTTCACTTTTCCATCCTTCTTATCCGCCAAATACTTGGGGTAGTTCCGCTTCCAGTGACCAGTCTGTTTGCAGTAGAAGCACTCATTCTCAGGCTTAGGTCCAGACTTGGGTTTCTTCTCCTGAGCAGCAAATTCTTTGTCGTTCTTCTTGAAGTTCCCCTTCTTCTTCCCTTTGCCCTTTTTCTTGAAACTGGTGGTCTTATTGACCATCAACACTTGATGCTCCTTCTTGATTTCTACCTCCACAACCTTTAGCATTGCGAAGATCTCAGGAATAGTCCCTTGCATATTATAGTTAATCACAAAGCTTTTGTAGCTTGGTGGCAGTGATTGAAGAATTCTATCAATGACACTATCAACAGGAAGATTAACTCCCAGTTGAGTCAAGTGATTATGATACCCAGACATTTTGAGTATATGCTCACTGACAGAACTATTCTCCTCCATCTTGCAGCTATAGAACTTATTGGAGACTTCATATCTCTCAATCCGGGCATTTGCTTGAAATATTAACTTCAACTCTTGGAACATCTCATATGCTCCATGACGTTCAAAACGTCGCCGAAGTCCCAGTTCTAAGCCGTAAAGCATGGCACACTGAACTATCGAGTAGTCATCAGCTTTACTCTGCCAAACGTTCTTGACGTTGTCAGCAGCATCTGCAGCAGGCCTGACACCCAGCGGTGCTTCCAGGACGTAATTCTTCTGTGCAGCAATGAGGATAATCCTCAAGTTACGGACCCAGTCCGTGTAATTGCTACCATCATCTTTCAACTTTGCATTCTCAAGGAACGCATTAGAATTCAACGGAACAACAGCACGTGCCATCTATCTACAACAACATAGATAAGCAAAATACTATCAGGTACTAAGTTCATGATAAATTTAAGTTCTATTAATCATATTACTTAAGAAATCCCACTTAGATAGACATCCCTCTAATCATCTAAGTGATCACACGATCCATATCAACTGAACCATAACCGATCATCACGTGAAATGGAGTAGTTTTCAATGGTGAACATCACTATGTTGATCATATCTACTATATGATTCACGCTCGACCTTTCGGTCTCAGTGTTCCGAGGCCATATGTGCATATGCTAGGTTCGTCAAGTTTAACCCGAGTATTCTGCGTGTGCAAACCTGGCTTGCACCCGTTGTAGATGGACGTAGAACTTATCACACCCGAGCATCACGTGGTGTCTCGGCAGGACGAACTTTGGCAATGGTGCATACTCAGGGTGAACACTTTTATCTTGAAATTTAGTGAGAGATCATCTTATAATGCTACCGTCAAACAAAGCAGAATAAGATGCATAAAGGATAAACATCACATGCAATCAATATAAGTGATATGATATGGCCATCATCATCTTGTGCTTGTGATCTCAAACTCCGAAGCACCGTCATGATCACCATCGTCACCGGCGCGACACCTTGATCTCCATCGTAGCATCGTTGTCGTCTCGCCAATCTTATGCTTCCACGACTATCGCTACCGCTTAGTGATAAAGTAAAGCATTACAGCGCGATTGCATTGCATACAATAAAGCGGCAACCATATGGCTCCTGCCAGTTGCCGATAACTCGGTTACAAAACATGATCATCTCATACAATAAAATTTAGCATCATGTCTTGACCATATCACATCACAACATACCCTGCAAAACAAGTTAGACATCCTCTACTTTGTTGTTGCAAGTTTTACGTGGCTGCTACGGGCTGAGCAAGAACCGTTCTTACCTACGCATCAAAACCACAACGATAGTTCGTCAAGTTGGTGATGTTTTAACCTTCTCAAGGACTGGGCGTAGCCACACTCGGTTAAACTAAAGTTGGAGAAACTGACACCCGCCAGCCACCTGTGTGCAAAGCACGTCGGTAGAACCAGTCTCGTGTAAGCGTACGCGTAATGTCGGTCCGGGATGCTTCATCCAACAATACCGCCGAACCAAAGTATGACATGCTGGTAAGCAGTATGACTTATATCGCCCACAACTCACGTGTGTTCTACTCGCGCAAATAACATCAACGCATAAAACCAGGCTTGGATGCAACTGTTGGGGAATGTAGTAATTTCAAAAAAATTCCTACGCACACGCAGGATCATGGTGATGCATAGAAACGAGAGGGAAGAGTGTCGTCCACGTACCCTCGTAGACTGTTAAGCGGAAGCGTTATGACAACATGGTTGATGTAGTCGTACGTCTTCACGATCAACCGATCCTCAGTACCGAATGTACAGCACCTCTGCGTTCAGCACACGTTCAGCTCGGTGACGTCCCGCGAACTCACGATCCAGTAGAGCTCGGGGAAGAGTTTCATCAGCACGACGGCGTGGTGACGACGTTGATGAAGCTACCGCAGCAAGGCTTCGCCTAAACATCGCTACATTATTACCGAGGTGGATTATGGTGGAGGGGGGCACCGCACACGGCTGGGAGAGATCTTTGCGATCAACTTGTGTGTCTAGAGGTGCCCTCTGCCCCCGTATATAAAGGAGCAAGGGGGAGAGGCGGTCGGCCAGGAGGAGGCATGCCAGGGAGTAGGAGAAGGGGGAAGGAGGAGGGAGAGAGGAAGGAGGAGGACTCCCTCCTTTCCTAGTTGGAGTAGGACTCCCTCCTTTCATAGTTGGAGTAGGAGAAGGGGGAAGGAGGAGGGAGAGATGAAGGAAAGGGCGGCGCCGCCCCCCTCCTTGTCCAATTCGGACTAGAGGGAGAGGGGCGCACAGCCTGCCTTGGCCGCCCCTCCTCTTCTCCACTAAGGCCCATTAAACCCCCGGGGGGTTCCGGTAACCCCCGGTACTCCGGTAAAATCTCGATTTCACCCGGAACACTTCCGATATCCAAATACAGGCTTCCAATTTATCAATCTTTATGTCTCGACCATTTTGAGACTGCTCGTCATGTCCGTGATCACATCCGGGACTCCAACTTCCTTCGGTACATCAAAACACATAAACTCATAATATAACCGTCATCGAACTTTAAGCGTGCGGACCCTACAGGTTCGAGAACTATGTAGACATGACCGAGACATGTCTCCGGTCAATAACCAATAGCGGAACTTGGATGCTCATATTGGTTCCTACATATTCTACGAAGATCTTTATCGGTCAAACCGCACAACACTATACGTTCTCTTTGTCATCGGTATGTTACTTGCCCGAGATTCGATCGTCGGTATCCAATACCTAGTTCAATCTCGTTACCGGCAAGTCTCTTTACTCGTTCTGTAATACATCACCCCGAAAATAATTCATTAGTCATCATGCTTGCAAGGCTTATAGTGATGTGTATTACTGAGAGGGCCCAGAGATACCTCTCCTACAATCGGAGTGACAAATCCTAATCTTGATCTATGCCAACTCAACAAGTACCATCGAAGACACCTGTAGAGCACCTTTATAATCACCCATTTACGTTGTGATGTTTGGTAGTACACAAATTGTTCTTCCGGTATTCGGGAGTTGCATAATCTCATAGTCATAAGAACATGTATAAGTCATGAAGAAAGCAATAGCAGTAAACAAACGATCAAGTGCTAAGCTAACGGAATGGGTCAAGTCAATCACATCATTCTCCTAATGATATGATCCCATTGATCAAATAACAACTCATGTACATGGTTAGGAAACTTAACCATCTTTGATCAATGAGCTAGTCAAGTAGAGGCATACTAGTGACACTATGTTTGTCTATGTATTCACACATGTATTATGTTTCCAGTTAATACAATTCTAGCATGAATAATAAACATTTATCATGAAATAAGTTAATAAATAATAACTTTATTATTGCCTCTAGGGCATATTTCCTTCAGAATAATCTTATAATCCCTTTGATCCTGGGTGGCGGTCCATAGGAAAATCACACGGTACCCCGGGATTTCCAAAAAATACAGGCAATCACTGGGTTCCCCAGGTGCCTCAATCCACCCAGATGTGTATTAAAGTTGCCACCTTAAGTTAACCATTAAATTAACAACTCACATCTGTCATGGATACACTCAAACCCAAACCACGTCTACTAGCATAGCATAGCCATATAAGCAACGTAGAAGTAACTCCCAGGGTTTGATAATAAAACAGGTGAATAGGTACTACCTCATCTACTTCCCAACCCACAATTTATTCAGATCCTAACCATGCAATTGTTTGAGGGTTGATCTAATGCAATAAAAACTGGGTAGTAAAGAGGTATGATCAAAGTGTTACTTGCCTTGCTGATGATCCATGAAACCTAGAGACTCGTAGTAACACGCTTCGCACTTCGGGTACTCTATCGCAAAACAAAAAAGCATACAATAAGCAATCAAGCAAGAAGCACGGGTAAAACTCAAATAAGAAGATCTAACCAGAAAGTTCAACTTAAGAACTCCGGTTTGCAAAAGAATCAAATCAAACGAAGCAACGAAACTCAAACTGCGAAAGAAACAAGCTCTGATTACTAATCTGGACTAAAGTCAAATTTTATAGTAGCAAAAACTTGTTTAAGTTGGTTAAACTGAAAGAGGGCTTCGAGACGAAACTCTAGGCGCTTGAATCACTTTATTCTGATAAACGAGCGAAAAGATAAACTAAAACGACAATCGGATCAGAAATCGTGATCGAAAATAATCACGATAAATCCGAGAAAAAGAAAAACTGATGAACAGACTAACGAACGAACGTTCACTATCTGCGGCTAACGGACGAAAACCGTTCGTTATAATGATCATACGGACGAACGTCCGCTAAATAACTAAACAAAAAAAACCGAACCGAATAAAAAAAACGGATCTAGGGTTTTCGAAAAAAACGAACGGCTTTCTCCCGAAAACCGAGGCAGCGGCGGTGACTACCTCCGGCGGGTCCGGCGAAGTGGCGGCGGGGCGGCGACCGGCAGCGGCGGCGATGGCGCGGGCTGGTGGGCTTCGGGGCTCGGCCGGCGTGGCTTTTACGGCCCGGAGTCGGTTTTTTTAAATAATTCCGACTGCAGAAAAAGAAAGAAAATAAATACTAAACGGACTCCAAAAATCCCGAAATAAATGTTTTGCGTCCTCTAAAAATATGCCGGGCAAGGTGAACATTTATTTGGTCCTAAAATGAAAATTTGAAAAACGCAATTTTTTCCTAATTCAAATAAAATAGCAATAAAACTCCCAATAAAAATCTTATTTGATTTTAATATTAAATCTCCAATATTTCTTTATTTTGAGGAAATCATTTTATCCTCTCTCTTTTATTTTTATAAAATAAATATTCGAAGAGAAAATAATTAAAATCAAACGATCCTCTTTTCAAAATTTGAGAAAAACTCAAATATGAAAATAACGAAATTCCCAACTCTCTCCGTGGGTCCTTGAGTTGCGTAGAATTTCTAGGATCAAGCCAAAATGCAATAAAATATGATATGCAATGATGATCTAATGTGTAACATTCCAAATTGAAAATTTGGGATGTTACAAACCTACCCCCCTTAAGATGAATCTCGCCCTCGAGATTCGGGTTGGCTAGAAAATAGGTGAGGGTGATCTTTCCATAGGTCTTCCTCTCGTTCCCAGGTGGCTTCATCTTCGGTATGGTGACTCCACTGAACCTTGCAAAACTTGATAACTTTGATGCGCGTGACTCGGCTGGCAAACTTGAGAATCTTGACTTGCTTTTCCTCGTAGGTCAAATCACTATCCAACTGTATTGCTTCCAGTGGCACTGTATCTCTTAGAGGGATATCAGCCATCTCTACATGGCACTTCTTCAACTGGGAAACATGGAACACATCGTGAACTCCTGACAATCCTTTTGGCAATTCCAGTTTGTAAGAAACTTCTCCCATACGTTCCAAAACCTTGTATGGTCGCACGAAACGTGGTGCTAACTTTCCCTTAACTCCAAAGCGCTTCACTCCTCTAAGTGGAGATACACGAAGATACACTATGTCTCCAACTTCGTAAACTGTCTCCTTGCGTTTAGAATCCGCATAACTCTTCTGCACGGACTGGGCTACCTTAAGTCTATCGCGAATCAGCTTAACCTTCTCTTCAGACTCTTTAATCAAATCGAGTCCAAACAATTGTCGGTCTCCAACTTCATCCCACAACAATGGTGTCCTGCACCTCCTTCCGTACAATGCTTCGAAAGGGGCCATTTTCAAACTGGCTTGGTAGCTGTTGTTGTAAAGAACTCTGCGTAAGGCAAATTATCGTCCCAACTAGATCCATAATCTAGTGCACAAGATCTCAACATGTCCTCTAGAATCTGATTGACTCTCTCAGTCTGTCCATCTGTCTGCGGGTTAAAAGCTGTACTGAAGTCTAGCCTGGTCCCCAAGGTTTCATGCAACTGATTCCAAGACTTTGAGGTAAACTGGGTTCCTCTATCTGAAACCATCGTCCTTGGAACTCCATGCAAACATACGATCCTGGTCATGTATATCTTTGCCAACTTAGCACTGGTGTAAGTGGTCTTCACTGGGATGAAATGAGCTACTTTCGTCAAACGATCAACTACAACCCATATCGAGTCATAGCCTGAACGAGTCCTGGGTAATCCTATGATAAAATCCATGCCTAGCTTATCCCACTTCCATTCAGGTATCGGCAATGGCTGTAGCAATCCTGCTGGCTTCTGATGTTCTGCCTTCACTCTCTGACATACATCACAAACTGCTACATACTCCGCAATATCCTTCTTCATTCTGGTCCACCAGAAACTATCCTTCAAATCCAGATACATCTTGGTATTTCCTGGGTGAATCGAGTATGGCGAATCATGGGCCTCCTGCAAAATCAGCTTCCCGATCTCCTGTTCATTTGGCACATATACGTGGTCCTCAAACCATAAGGTATCGTGCTCATCCTCACGAAATCCTTTGGCCTTTCCTTTGCTCATCCTTTCCTTAATCTCGGCTATCTCCTTGTCTGTCTTCTGAGCTTCTCTGATCTTATCCATCGAAGTAGATTGAATCTCCAAAGCTGCTACATAACCTCTCGGAACTATTTCCAAACATAGCTCCCGAAGGTCTTTCGCTAACTCCTTAGGTAACTCTCCGGTCCTAAGTGTATTGAAATGACTTTTGCGGCTCAACGCATCGGCTATTACGTTAGCCTTTCCGGGATGATAATGCAACTTCATATCATAATCCTTAATGAGTTCCAACCATCTCCTTTGTCTGAGATTCAACTCCTTCTGCGTGAAGATATACTTCAAACTCTTGTGATCCGTGTATACTTAACAATGGTTTCTGATAAGAAAATGTCTCCAAGTTTTCAACTCATGTACTACGGCTGCTAACTCCAAATCATGCATGGCATAATTTAACTCATGGGGTTTAAGCTGTCGTGAGGCATATGAAACAACTCTTGCTCCCTGCATAAGCACTGCTCCATGTCCTCGACGAGAGGCATCGCAATACATTTCATAATCCTTGCGTTGATCTGGCAGGATCAACACTGGTGATTGATACGTCTCCAACGTATCTATAATTTTTGATTGTTCCATGCTATATTATATTGTATTTTGGACATCATTGGGATTTATTATACACTTTTATATTATTTTTGGGACTGACCTATTAACCGGAGGCCCAGACCAGAATTGCTGTTTTTTTTGTCTATTTCAGGGTTTCGCAGAAAAAGAATATCAAACAGAGTCCAAACGGAATGAAACCTTCGGGAATGTGATTTTCGGAATGAACATGATCCAGAGGACTTGGACCCTACATCAAGCAATCAACAAGGAGGACACGAGGTAGGGGGGTGCGCCTACCCCCCAGGTGCGCCCTCCACCCTCGTGGGCCCCCTGTTGCTCCACCGACGTACTCCTTCCTCCTATATATACCTACCACCCCAAACTACCAGATACGGAGCCAAAACCCTAATTCCACCGCCATAACTTTCTGTATCCACGAGATCGCATCTTGGGGCCTGTTTCGGAGCTCCGCCGGAGGGGGCATCGATCACGGAGGGATTCTACATCAACACCATAGCCTCTCCGATGAAGTGTGAGTACTTTACCCCAGACCTTTGGGTCCATAGTTATTAGCTAGATGGCTTCTTCTCTCTTTTTGGATCTCAATACAAAGTTCTCCCCCTCTCTTGCGGAGATCTATTCGATGTAATCTTCTTTTGCGGTGTGTTTGTTGAGACCGATGAATTGTGGGTTTATGATCAAGTTTAGCTATGAACAATATTTGAATCTTCTCTGAATTCTTTTATGTACGATTGGTTATCTTTGCAAGTCTCTTCGAATTATTAGTTTGGTTTGGCCTACTAGATTGATCTTTCTTGCAATGGGAGAAGTGCTTAGCTTTGGGTTCAATCTTGCGGTGTCCTTTCCCAGTGACAGTAGGGGCAGCAAGGCACGTATTGTATTGTTGCCATCGAGGTTAACAAGATGGGGTTTATATCATATTGCATGAGTTTATCCCTCTACATCATGTCATCTTGCTTAAAGCGTTACTCTGTTCTCTTGAACTTAATACGCTAGGTGCATGCTGGATAGCGGTAGATGTGTGGAGTAATAGTAGTAGATGCAGGCAAGAGTCGGTCTACTTGTCTCGGACGTGATGCCTATATACATGATCATACCTAGATATTCTCATAACTATGCTCAATTCTGTCAATTGCTCAACAGTAATTTGTTTACCAACCGTGAATACTTATGCTCTTGAGAGAAGTCACTAGTGAAACCTATGGCCCCCGGGTCTATCTTCCATCATATTAATCTTCCAATACTTAGTGATTTTTATTGCCTTTTATTTTACTTTGCATCTTTATCATAAAAATACCAAAAATATTATCTTATCATATCTATCATATCTCACTCTCGTAAGTGACCTTGTAGGGATTGACAACTGATAACCCACAAGTATAAGGGATCAATTGTAGCCTCTTTCGATAAGTAAGAGTGTCGAACCCAACGAGGAGCTAAAAGCAGAACAAATATTCCCTCAAGTTCTATCGACCACCGATACAACTCTAAGCACGCTTGACGTTCGCTTTACCTAGAACAAGTATGAAACTAGAAGTACTTTGTAGGTGTTGTTGGATAGGTTTGCACGATAATAAAGAGTACGTAAATAAAAAGTAGGGGCTGTTTAGGTAAAGACACAACTAAGTTAGTTTTAGTATAGGGCTTTATGTTACGAGAAAGTTATTTGTTCCTAGGCAATCGATAACTAGACCGGTAATCATTATTGCAATTTTATATGAGGGAGAGGCATAAGCTAACATACTTTCTCTACTTGGATCATATGCACTTATGATTGGAACTCTAGCAAGCATCTGAAACTACTAAAGATCATTAAGGTAAAACCCAACCATAGCATTAAAGCATCAAGTCCTCTTTATCCCATACGCAAGAACCCCCTTACTCGGGTTTGTGTTTCAGTCACTCACGCAACCCACTATAAGCGAATCATGAACGTATTGCAACATCCTACAGCGGGATCCCTCACGCTTGCGCGACACGGAGAGCACCATAGGATAGCACCAATAATAAAACATGCAACTCAAACCAATCTTGATCATCAAATAGCCCATAGGACAGAACGGATCTACTCAAATATCATAGGATAGCCATACATCATTGGGAAATAATATATAGCGTTGAGCGCCATGTTTAAGTAGAGATTACAGTGGGTAAGAGAGAGGTTACACCGCTGCATAGAGGGGGAAAGAGTTGGTGATGATGGCGGTGAAGTTGTTGGTGAAGATTGCGGTGATGATGATGGCCACGGCAGCATTCCGGCGCCACCGAAAGAGAAGGGGAGAGGGGGGCCCTTCGTCTTCTTCTTCCTTGACCTCCTCCCTAGATGGGAGAAGGGTTTCCCCTCTGGTCCTTAGCTTCCATGGTGTGGGAGGGGCGAGAGCCCCTCTGAGATTGGATCTGTCTCTCTCTGTTTCTGCGTTCCCAGATTCTACCCTTTCACCGTTTCTTATATTCCCGGAGATCCGTAACTCCGATTGGGCTGAAATTTTAACACGATGTTTATCTGGATATTAGCTTTTTTGCGGCGAAAGAAGGGCATCAACCGCCTTACGGGGTGACCACGAGGGTCAGGGGCACGCCCAGGGGGGTGGGGCGCACCCCCCTTCCTCGTGCTCCCTCGGGCACCGTCTCGCGTGGATTTTTCTTCCCAAAAATCATATATATTCCAAAAAAAATCTACGCCAGTTTTTATCCCGTTTGGACTCCGTTTGATATGGATATTCTGTGAAACAAAAAACATGCAACAAACAGGAACTGGCACTGGGCACTGGATCAATATGTTAGTCCCAAAAATAGTATAAAAAGTTGCCAAAAGTATATGAAAGTTGTAGAATGTTGGCATGGAACAATAAAAAATTATAGATACGACGGAGACGTATCAACAACCCCTTATCGCGTTGGTTGCGAGGATTTATTTGTTTGTGTAGGTGCGAGGGACTCGTGCGTGGCCTCCTACTGGATTGATACCTTGGTTCTCAAAAACTGAGGTAAATACTTATGCTACTTTGCTGCATCACCCTTTCCTCTTCAAGGGAAAACCAACGCAAGTGCTCAAGAGGTAGCAAGAAGGATTTCTGGTGCCGTTGCCGAGGAGGTCTACGCAAAAGTCAACACACCAAGTACCCATCACAAACTCTTATCTCCCGCATTACATTATTTGCCATTTTCCTCTCGTTTTCCTCTCCCCCACTTCACCCTTGCCGTTTTATTCGCCCTTTTTCTTTTCGTCTTTCCATTTGCTTTGATGTCTTACTTGGCTCGTTTGCTCATTTGGTTGGAATAGTTGTTTATTTATTACTAAACAGAGAACCTAAGATCTATGGATCGTCATCCGCTTGCTAATATTTTTAAGAGATCTAGTTATGATGAACCAATTACTAGTGAGTTTTGTGCACTAGATTATCTTTATGAAGTTTTGCTTGAAATTCGTGAATATGAAAAGTGTGATGAATTACTTTATGAAGGGATTCACGATAGATCTTTGAATAAAAAGCATGATTGCAATGATTATTTTATAAATTCTATTTATGTAAATTGTGCTAATAATATGCAAAACCCTAAGCTTGGGGATGCTAGTTTTGCTATGTCCTCTACTTGTTGCAATGATCATGATTGGGGTGATTCTTATTATGATCTTGAAAATTTATTTAAGCCCCATGATGAATATGAGATTGATAATAGTGTTTGCAATATTATTGAAAGTGGGTTTGGAAGAGTGTCTACTTTAGATCCCACATATTTGTAGAATTCTCAATCTTATGAAATTTTTGATAAAAGTGGGTTTGGAGAGGTCATGACTTTAGTTAATGTTAATCCCACTATTTTGGAAGAGTGTCAACTTTGCATGCATGTGGATCGTGTTGAAAATATTTCACGTGATAGCTATTTTGTTGAATTTGCTTATAATCCTACATATAATTATTATGAGAGAGGAAAATATGGTGGTAGAAATTTTCATGTTACTGAATTACCTCTCGCTATGTTGAGATTGCTATTGTTTCTTTCCGCTTCCTTGCATATTCTAGTTTTTTGCTTCCCTTGATAATTTGATTACCTATAAGATGCCTATGCATAGGAAGTATGTTAGACTTAAATGTGTTTGTCACGTGTTTTATGATGCTCTCTTTGTGCTTCAATTCTTGTCTTACATGTGAGCATCGTTGAAATATTATGCTTAGCTATAAGGCTTTAAAGAAAAGCGCTTGTTGGGAGTCAACCCAATATTTATCCTTGCTGTTATTTAATAAATAATTAATCTATCCTCTGTTTTGGTTGTGTTTTTTGTGTTTAATTAGTGTTTGTGCCAAGTAGAACCGTTGGGAAGACTTGGAGAAAGTCTTTTTAATCTTGCTGTAAAAAAACAGAAACTTTAGCGCTCACAAGAATTGCTGCCGTTTTTATTTGGAAAGTGCTATTTGGTTAATTATTTTTGCAGATGATTAATAGATAAATTCCTCACGTCCAGCAACTTATTTTAGAATTTTTGGGGTTCCAGATCTTGCGTTAGCTACAGATTACTACAGACTGTTCTGTTTTTGACAGATTCTGTTTTTCGTGTGTTGTTTGCTTATTTTGATGAATCTATGGCTAGTAAAATAGTTTATAAACCATAGAGAAGTTGGAATAGAGTAGGTTTAATACCAATATAAATAAAGAATGAGTTCATTACAGTACCTTGAAGTGGTGTTTTGTTTTCTTTCGCTAACGGAGCTCACGAGATTTTCTACTTTAAGTTTTGTGTTGTGAAGTTTTCAAGTTTTGGGTAAAAGATTTGATGGATTATGGAACAAGGAGTGGAAAGAGCCTAAGCTTGGGTATGCCCATGGCACCCCAAGATAATCTAAGTACACCTAAAAGCCAAAGCTTGGGGATGCCCCAGAAGGCATCATGTCGTGTGTTTGTCACGGCAGATGTCCTCGTGAAAGGACTAAGTCGTGAAGCCATCGGTATGGGTTAGCTTAAAGGGGTTAAACCGGACAAGGGGGACACGAGGGTTTTTATACTAGTTCGGCCCCTTCGATGAAGGTAAAAGCCTACGTCTAGTTGTGGTTGGTATTGCTAGGGTTTCGATGACCAGGGAGCAAATCCGCTTTGCCTGGCTCTCGAGTTGTTGTTCGTTGTTCCTAAACCGCTGCCGGGTCGTCCCTTTATATAGATAGGTCGACGCCTGCCGGTTTACAGAGTCCCGAGGTCGGATCATAAACATGTCCGGCTCGGTCTCTATTCCTTCTACTTACAATACAAGTTTACATGATAACGTCGGTTCACTACTATAGGCCTTAATCCGTCTTTGGGCTTTGGGCCTTATTAAAGCGCCAGTATCTCGCCATCTTCATGGGCTTCAGTCTTCATGGAGCTAACCCGGTTACTCCTGGCCGGTTTACATCCAGTAGTAATATCCCCAACATTAGGCCCGAGATTGATTTGAACTTGTTCATGTCAATCCTCAACACTTAGAAAAATTCCTCCTTTGCATCTTCACCTTGATCTTGTAAACCGCCGTGACGTCATACTGCAGGATCATGATAAATCGCCATGACGTCACCTTGCTATTTAAAAATGATACATCTCACCTTCAGTTAATGAGCCTCCGACAATCGAGGTGACCACTCCTGTTAGGTATCCAATATTCCGGCTCCTCGATTCTCGCGCTTGTCACCTGTCCCTTTACCTTATAAATAGAACCAAGGGTCATTTTCTTATTCCCCCTTCGTCCCCTCACTTCTTCTTCCTCCTCACGACGCCCCTGCACCCGAGCGCCGCCACCGTCATCGAACTTCGCCTCTGCATCTCCGTTAGCCGCTGCATCAACCTGGTTGCATCAGAAAGACGCGGCGCATCTCCGCGACATCAACCGCTGCTGTAAGCCTCTCCTCTTTCCTCTGTAGATCCGTTAGGGTTCATGCGAGTTCATGTTGCTTTTCTCGTGTTCTTCGTCAACCAACAAATAGCCGAGATTTGATCTTGATGTGTTCTGCATAGTAGCTATAGAACTCCTTATCTCAGTCATTTGATCCAAACCTTTAAATATATAGTAACTTGATCTGGACCTTTTATGAACTATTTCGGGACCAAACTTTTAAATCTCAATATTTTTCCCTTTCCTAACTTATGGTAGATCCAAAATGTCACTGCGATCTTGCGAAACCTGTTTTTACCTTACTTAGTCGTTCTTGCCTTATATCTGTACCTTCTTTCTCACATAGGCGGTTTACCTTTGTAGAAAGCAATCTATCACATACCATTAGTCCCCTTATAAACCAGCAAACCCCCTTTACCTTCATTGTAACAGTCCGGTTTAACAACACATGTATGCCCTTGATATGACCTTGTCATTCATTATTGTATCAGTCTTCGGTTTACGCAATTTCACATATATGTATATCTTTATTCCATTGCATCTTGCGCACCACCATGAATTATTCGTAAACCGGCATTTCTTTTTCAGCTTTTCGTTTCACAATGGCCAAACAGTTTTGCGCTTGCAACTGGGCTCCTTCCCGGATCACCGAAGAACAGTTGAACGGAATGGTCAGTATCGACACCTTGCCCAAGAAAACGGAAATTCGGTGGCGAGTTCCAGGAAAAGAAAATCCTCCTACCCTGAGACAGGGTGAGGTAGTAGTCTTTGTCGACCACATAGGCCGTGGTTTCAAACAACCCGTGTCGAAGTTTTTTCGAGATGTTCTTGCCAGTTTCCAACTCCATCCTCAAGATATCAGACCCAACTCGGTGTCCAATCTATGCAACTTCCAAGTCTTCTGTGAAGTGTACTTACAAGAAGAACCAACTGCTGAGCTATTCCGGGACTTCTTTCATCTGAACCGGCGTACAGAATTTGTCAATGGTCCCAATACTGAACTTGGTGGTGTCACTATTCAAAAGCGGGAAGAAGTTGAATTCCCTCATGCCAAACTGCATAGTCATCCTAAGGAATGGAACCAGACTTGGTTCTACTGCGTAGATACCTCTCCTGAAGATGAGAACCCTCTCCCAGGCTACTGTGATCACCGGCTTTCCAACACTCATCCAATGCTGCAACATCTAAGTTCTACAGAACGGGCCAAATATGCCCCTCAACTCGGCAAACTCCGGGCCTTTATGGCCAACAGTTTATCGGGTGTTGATTTTGTGCGCTGCTGGATATCTTGGAGCGTCATGCCACTAAGCCGCTGCCCCGGTTTAATGTGTGAATATACCGGTGAATTGGATGATCCCCAACGCCACATCAACTATCATATGACCGATGAAGAGGTCACTGAGGGCGTTAAGAAAATTATGAATGAACCGGAATCAGTCTGTCGCCAAACCAGCTTGAACCCCTTCTACACTCAAAACAAACCGCCTGCTGTAAGCACTATGCTTCCTTTTTATCTTTGATATCTTTAAATTGTTCAACTTGTAAACTTTCTTATGTTTGTGCATAAACAGGGCGATGATCCCTTCCGGAAGCGGAAACCCGCAGATAAAGCGGCAAAGCCATCCCGTCCGAAAACCAAAGCTGTCAAGCAAACCGCAAAGCGGAAAACAGCCGAACGTATCAACATGGAGCTTGATGAAGATGCCGATGAACCGGAAGTTGAGGTAGAACTTGACTCCCTTGGCTCCCTTTTCATGCATCTCATTAACAATGACCTTTATCAGGAGGACGTGGAGGGCAGCCAGGCTGATGATGTAGAGGTAATTATCCTTTCCTCCGAGTCAGACTCTATGCTAACACAAAAAACCCGTCAAGCAATCCGGAAAGTAAGCTTTTCTCATCCTCTTGCTTATTTGGATCCAACATTTATTTTGAAGACGCAGCAGCATGAAGCTCGTCGAAGAACCCGACACAGCGGCCAACAGGTCACTTCGGCCGGTTTACCTGATACCCCGGTTCGGAAGCGCCGATCTGAGGTCTCCCCCACTTCTGACAATTCTTATCCCAAGGCAGGTTATTTCAGACAACCTCCTAATCCGTCCAATTCAAATTATCAGGTGACACCTCCCTCATCTTCTGGCGAGTCATCAGCAACCCAACTTCCTCCTCTTAAAACTGTAGCTGGGTAAGCATTCGAACCCTTTCTTGAAATGCGTTGCGAAGGAATAATAAGATACTAAACCTCCTTTGATTTTATTTTGTAGAGCCAAAGCCAGACCCAGCAAGAAAACTCGGGTCAACAATCTGTCAGAAGACCAGGCGGTTTTTGAAGGAGAGAAAATAGGTGAACCGGACCAAACTAGTGAACCGAGGGTCCTCATCCTGAAGCTACCTTTGATGCACCGCCCCTTCAAGACCAGAATATTGATGAACAACCAGCAGCTGATCCTGCTGTGCCTGATACTGAACCGACAGCTCCAAACCGGGCTAGTCCGGTGAGAGGTACTGATACTCCATCATCACCCGCAAGAACTACTGAAGGCCAATGAGATGATTTCATCATTACTGGCATGGACCACCACTCTCCTGGCCATCCTGTAATCTTGGCCCATCATAGCGCCAAAGAAGAGCGTGCTGCCAGGGAAAAAGGCAAATGGAGTACTGCCTTATCAAGCTATCACTACTAGGGAAAAGCCTACCAGCAGCGAGGGTTTTGGGCCTCTCAGTAGCGCGGGCACCGGCGCTACTAATAAGGCACTACAGCTAACGTATAGCAGTAGCGCCGTTTGTCCCACGCTACTGCTATACATGAATAGCTGTAGCGCTCTTTGGGAAAGGGTGCTACTGATATTATCTACAGCGCTATTTTCTGGGACGCGCTACTGACAATGCGGCGCTACTGCTAAATTCCCCCCTCGCTACTACTAGTTTATTTATTAGTTTTTTTCCTGCATATTTGTTTTGTATTTGAATAGGCTTTATACTATAATCTTTAGCATATCATACACATACAAATGTAATCATAGCATATACATACAATTAGTCTCATCAAATCATGTCATCATCATAATCATCATCCAACACAAAGTGGTCTCTCGTCATCATCTCGAAAATAGCGATACAAGTCTCGAATGATATGCAAATACATCGTCATCCATCTAAACAATGATATACGTGAGAAGAGCTATCACTTTGAGAACATGAGTTCGTATCCCTCTTTCGCATTAGCGTGAACCTCTGAACTAACTACTGCCTGTCGCTCGGAAACCGGAAGGGCCTGACAGTCCGGCCACTTGTCGTATATATACTCCTGGCATAGCACTTCTTCACCATCTATGATCTATGCACCTGCATCATCACATGAGTCGATGATATGCAACATATATAGTTGAGCAACAGAAAGAGACAGACTTGGCAAAAATAAAAACCACATATCATAAGCATAAATAACAAAGTTCATTGTACCCCAAAATGCCCTAACTAGAGTGATTTTCGCTAGTCGAGGAGGAGGACGGTTTAATTACATCACAAATAGAGTTTCACCGTGCATAACTCAAAGTTTTGTCATACAGAAAGTATGGACTAAACGGACACATTGTCATATATCGACAATCACTCCAACATGTCGTTCCATCCATCCAAGTCAGGGAGATTGTCCCCGAGCCTAGTGAAAGGCTTCAGGTCGAGACGCTGAGAGGCTATCCATGTTCGGACGTCTTCCTGCGACATTTGTCCTTCTCCGTAGAACATCCCTGTTTTTCCGATGACCTCCTTCATGATGATTTGGGCAAGTTCGTGCTGGATGTTATAGAACTCAGCTCGAAGTCGATGATCCTCGATATCTCCTATGTCCTTTGCCCATTGCAGAATATGGGCATCGCCGGAAGAAGGTGCCATGCGAAGGTTCTGGTGATCCCGTCTGTACTCCAGCATGTGGTGTAGGACATAGAATCCATCATTAATAGAATCGTCCGGTTGCTGGATGCAGCAGAAGTTGGTCTTATGGCCAAAGGCGACCCTGCCGCCCCTCATCTTCTTGTCCCTGACCTCTCCACCTAGTGATTGGTAGTGAGACATAGCACTGTCGAGAACATCCTTGATGTGGGTGTAATCCTTTTTGTGAATGTTCTTCGACGTGTCCAAGTAAAGAGCGTGGGAGAATCAGGGGTAGAGGATGATGAGGACGGCGCGCCCACCGCTGCGCAAAATAAGTCCTCAAATTAATTAGCCTCCACCGTGCAAATGAATGATTGAAATCGAAGGAAGGATAGCAGCACGGATGACTTACACGGGATGATAAGGCACGAGAATCGCCCCCTTGTCCTTATTGGTGAGCATGAAACTGACGATGTAATCCCTCGCGTATTCACGGTGATTTGCGCAGACTCCCAAGAAGCCCTCGTGCATGTAGTATGGGTCAGCGACACAGATATGAGATATCTGCTCAACCCCGATGATGTAGTTCATGTGCAAGGCATAAAGGCGGACAAACGTAAAATCCAGCTTCTTCACGTGAAACATGTCGAATATGTAATCGAATCGGAGGAAGAACTTATCCGCGGGGAAGCTGTCGACGTACGACATTTGCCGCGGAATGTTAACCACGTAGAGTGGGTATCCTTGATCTTTCGAGGCGATGGGGTCTTTCTCTACCCGCAGCACATCGTCATGAAGTCTCTTCAGATCGCTGAATCTGGCCCGTAGCGCTGTTGCAGGTAGGATTGGTTGACCGGGGATATGCCATTTATCCGCACCGGGGATATCTATACGGTCCTGAAGCCGAGGCTGCTGAGGTGGCTGGATTATAGAAATAGCTTTTTTGACTTTCCTCGCTCTCTTCCTAAACTTCTTTACTACCGGAAGGTTGTCCATAATATGTTGAGACGACAATTCAGGCACCGACTCATGACGATCAAACCCTGAGGAGGCGCCAGTATAGACATACTGTTCAGCAGCGCCATCGTCGTCCTCATCCTCATCCATGGCGACGTCATCAGTGACTAATGGAGCCTCCTCCTTACTCCGTCCGCTATCACCCAACCCGACACCCGACGATAATTGGGTAGGTGAGGTGTTGATGTTCATACCTTGCTGAGGCTACGTGCTCGTGGGTGTGCTCCCGGCCGCCTCCAGATGAAGCAGACTCTTTGGCCACAACAGGACCCACCCAACATTGCAACAATCACCAAGCCGCCGCGGTGTCTCGTCGTCATCCCCCAGTAGTACTGGAGGAGGCAAATTCTCATGGCCCGGTTTGACACTGGCCACGGAAACCTTGAAGACGTTCGGGGGGATCGGCCGGCTGTGGAACAATGGTTCCTTCGGCTCCATTATCGTCGCCTTCCCCACGTCCACCTTCTGGTCGCCAATGGTGTACAATATGGTGCATGGGGTTTCGTCGGCCTGCAAAGAAAAGTATGCAACGTGAGACATCCGAAAGGCAACGAAAACGGGAGATTATACATTTATATTGAGGGGGCCGGTGTGACAGATACCGTGAGGGCGTCGAGCTCAGCCAAATACGAAGCACCGCCTAGCACGTCCGGTGCGGGAGCCGGTGCGGGAGCAGGTGCAGCTGCAGGTGCTGGTGAAACGCTAGTCGAGCTGCTCCCCGCCAAGAAGTCAGCAAGGGGAAAGTCCGCTGCATCTTTTTTTGGATTTTGCCTGGTCCAATTGAAAACGGCCGGAACCAAGGTAGTAGAAATATCTAAAGCCACCTGTTTTGCGGCAGCTACCGCTGTTGCGACTGTCTCAGTTGATTTCCTCTCAACCGCAATCTCAACCCTCTTGTCGATGTTTTCTTCATTTAACCTCCGTCTTTCCTTTCTCTCCTCCGTGGTCTCACGGTAGTACTTCTTCCACGTGGCGCCGTCTCCGACACCGTGCACGCGTCCATAGGACGGTCGAGTATCCACTGGTTGTTGTTTCAATATGTTCAACGCCCGGTTGAATGGAGTGTCCCACTTGGGCCTCGCCAATGCCTCAGACGGCGAGTCGCTTTCGGCCGCAATCCTGTGCTGCTCTCTCTGCAAAAGGCACAACGATCGTTTACAAATATGACTAATGTGTGCAGTCGAATTGATCAGAAACTAAAATTACCAGCAGTCTCATGAACTCCGTAATGACCGGTGTTGTCTCGTAAACCTTTTTCACTGGGTCCCAACGGTGCCGGGCCCTGAGGACGTCACGCTCCTGCAGGACGGTGAACTCCGCCAAGGGGTCTGGGATGCCCAGACTTGCGACTTCCGCGTCCTCCTTGGCCCATTTGGACCTCTTTCCGCCGTAACCACGGCTTTCGTGGTGGTGGCTCCCAACGTTCCTCTTTTGAAGCCCCTTCATGTACTTAGACTTTTTTTGGCATCTTCGGCCTCGCAAGCCTCCTTGAATATTTGAAACTGCTCTTCCATGATTGTCGGATTATCCTTTACAATCTCAGAGTAGGGTTCCTTCTTGTCGATGATCCTTGCTTTCACTCGATTTTTCCAGGCGGCCAACGCGTCGCTAAACTTGGTCATGGCGTGTTTGTTTATCTTCTTCATTGCCGGGTCCTCATCTGGATCTTTATAATCCTTCTCATTCCGGCCCGGGAACAAGAATATATGGTGAAACTTCTTTAGGAGGGAGCTCCTCATATTTTCTATCTTCTGTAGTTTCTCATCGTTGATGGTGGCGCTTGTCCGTACGATGCAGCCTATTTGATTGCCGTAGCATTGACGCGCTTCCTCGGGCGCCGTTGGCTCAAAATTGCCGTCGTCCACCTCCGTGACCACCACTCTAGTAGTCCTGAGTTTGTTAGGAACCCGTTGCCTCTTTGCTTTCGGTTCTACACCGGCTCCGCTCCCCGAGGCAGTGCCGGTCTCAGTCTCAGCGCCGGTCTCGATGCCGGTCTGAGTCTGAGCGCCGGTCTCAGTCTCAGCACCGGTCTGCGTGTCGGTCTCAGTCCCCGATGCCACCGGTGGGCCCAGCAATAACATCGGTTGATCATCGGTAAGGCTAAAAAATTCATCTGCCGTCCGGTAGGCGTCGTCGCAATCACCAGAACCCTGTCCTTCATCGTTTCTAGCCATGTTTCCTATGATTAAATCTAGTCAATTAATTCTAGACCTAATAAAATGAATAATGACATAAAAAAGGCCTATTGTTTTGCAGGAATGTTGACTCCTTCCTGGTGCGGCAAATCACGGGCACTCGATATGTCCTAGTTTGTAGCACAAGCCATGCCGAAATTCATGGAAAATTTCGGCATGAGCTTTGCTAAAAAGTGGACAAATCGAGAACCTGAAATTTTCCGGAAAAAAATGAATCAACATTCCGGCAAAACATAGGCCACTAAGCATCATTCCCTGCAAACAGTGTCCAAATATACATGAGCAACCACATGTGCAACAGTGTAGAAGAAAATTCATTTAACTACTAATAGAACAAAATTCAGTTAACTTTAGTGCTCTATAATGATGAAAGGAAAAAATTTCAGTTAACTACTAATTTCATTCATTTAGGTTATTCATTTAACTTCACCTAATTAACCTACTGTACCAATACTACTAGCAGCACTACTAACCTAATTAACCTAGCAAAACTCTAGTGCCCTAACTGAAAAACATCTAATTAACATCTAATTTTTTCTCTAAAATACAGAGAGAGATGAGTGAGGGGGAGGGGTGGGGGACTTACAGAGAGGGGAGAGACGGTGGCGGGGAGGTGCTCGGTGACGGAGGCAGGGGCGGAGAGGGCGGGCTCGGGCACGGGCAAGGGCGGTCCTGGGCGGGCTCGGGCGGCGGTGAGGTGGAGGGCGCCGACGGTGACGTGGAGGGCGGCCTTGGGTGGCGGCTGTGAGGCTGAGGGCGGCCTCGGGCGGCGGCGGTGAGGCTGAGGGCGGCCTCGGGCGGCGACGGTGAGGAGACGGCGGCGAGGGTGAGGGACGATTTGGGGAAGAATTGGTGGCCGGGGGGCGGGGTGGGGGGAAACCGCTGTTTAAGTGAAACGTAACGGTAGCGCGTTTCCGGAAATGCGCTATAGCTAAGTTAGCTATAGCGCGTTTACTGAAACCCGCTACTGCTATTCCTTTCTCCTTTTTCCCTTTTTTATTTTATTTTTCTTTACATTTTATTTTTTCCCTTTCTCCTTTTTCTATTTCTTTCATTTTCATTTACTTTTCTACTTGTTTTTCACTTTATTTTATTTCCGTTAGCAGCAGCGCTTTACACGTAAGCGCGCTGCAGCTAAGGAGATTAGCAGTAGTGCTGGGCCATTATACGCGCTACTGCTAGGTTGGGCTAGCCATGTGCACCCAGTTCAAACGTAGCAGCAGCGCTTTTCGCTAGTACGCGCTACTGCTAAAGTCATAGCAGTAGAGCGGTTTATTTACGCGCGCTGCTACTAAGTAGCAGCAGCGCTTGATTTTGTACAGCGCTACTGGTAAAATTCTGTGTATAGGCTTTTCCCTAGTAGTGTATGCTCATCTCAGTGCTGAAGAACTTCACTCCGGTTTTCTAAACCGTCTGCACTCAAACCGGGACTATGAAGCCGGTTTGGTGAACCTGATGAAGGAACGCTATGAGGTATTTTCATCTCGCTTTATTTCTTGATTCCAAAGTTTAAAAACTAGCCCAAGTAGCCCCCAAGGGCCGTTTTATGATGTTAATCTTAAACCGGGACTTTAGTAATACTTTAATCCTCTCTAATGTAATTATGTAGCTTTCCTCCGCATAGCCCCCAAGGGCCAGTTTAGCTTTGCGAGGTAACCCAGGTCTTGAATCCATGCATCCGTTTTGAACAGATGTACATTAGCCCCCAAGTGTTAAGGATAGTGCTTGCATTGTACTTGAGACTTGTTGATAATAGAGCAAATAGGCATTAGCCCCCAAGTACGAAGTGCATAACGTGTTATACGCTTAGTACTTTAGAAAACACATACCCTGTTGTTGATATAGCTTCACCTTTGCAGGCCGAGTTGAGTACTAGAGATGCTCGAACCGCTGATCTGCAAGAAAATGTGAAGTCCCAACAAGTAGAGGCTTCTAAAGCGAAAGAGGAGCTGACCAAAGCCCTGACAGCTATGGAGAAATTAAAAGAAACTTTTAACAAGGAGCGTGCTGACTGGGAGGCTGAAAAAGCGGGTTTAACCAAGAAAGCCGAAGACACAGAAGCAGCTATGAAACCAGTTGTAGACGAACTGACCGGCTTGAAGTGGCAAATCAACACCATGACGTCTGCTGTATTTGGTAAGTATCTCCTTATGCTATTCATCCAAGTCATGATATTTTTAACATTTACCAGTTTGCTGATATTAAACCATGGCATGCACTCGTATTGCCCATCTGGGCACAGATATGCGGATGAAGCTTAAAGCGGCTTACACTTTGCTTGAACAGTTGTATTCTGGATCCTAGTGTGCTATTTGTACTGCAGCTTACAACAAGCCGGCGCCATCACTGATAAAGGAAACCCTTGAGAAGTTGGCCATGCTACCAGCCCGGATTATCGAACTGAAGAAGGCAGCCGCAAGAGCAGGAGCACTAACCGCACTAATCCTGGCTAAGGCTTGGATTCCGGATCTTGAAGCGGATGACATTATTAAAGGCTATCTAGGAGTGAAGGAGGATGATTCAAATTTCAACAATGATGATCTTCGAAGGCTGACCAAGGAGATGCGGCCAATAGCTAGCAAACTGGCAGAGGATATAGACTTATCTCATTTCCAGCCGGTTTATGACGATGAAGGCAAGAGGCAGCCTACTGAAATCCATGAAGTCGAAGAACTTGTGCCTCCAATCCGTAAGCATACTTACGCTCCTGACATTAACCCCTCCAGCCTAATCCATGAAGAAGCCGTGTTTCAAGCTTTAACCGGAATCGATTGGTCAACGGTTGATTTCCAGCGTCTGGGGAGGGATGAAGAAGAGGTGATTGCACCAACTGACTCGCAACCGTCAAGTTGTCCCGACGAAGCATCTTAAACCGGCAGCCAGGTTACCAGCTATTGTGTGCTACTATTTGAAACAATTTATTCCAGTGAAGCCGTTTTGAAGCTTTGTGTAATAGGATAGCAAAAAAACCCTTATCTGTCGTGCCATCGAGCATGTTCGTGTTGCTTGATATTGGGAAAACTTGTTTCGCCTTTGGGATCTATTTATGCATAGTCCATGATAATTTGTGTTCCTGGATACAAGAACTTGAAAGTGTCCTAGTGGTTTACCACTGGATGGGTCATGATGCCCAAAAAATATACAAGACTTGGATGCATAATCAAAGTTTGTATTAATCAGATAAAATAAATAATATCTGCGACATACCTCGTTGGTTGACCAACTGCTTGTATGGTAGAGGTGAAAACACCAATCCGGAGTATTGATAACTCCTGGCCCTCTTGCCGTTTCATGTAGAAATCACATTGGGCTAAACAACCGTTGAGTTGTTCGTATAAGGCTGGTGACATCTTAGTTAAAACCAGACCGGAGCAGTTTGTTATCGGTTTCAGAATCTCATCATGTACTGACAACTAAGCGCTGAAAGTTAAGCCGGGTTGTAATGAACACCGGTTTGTCAGAAGAATATTAACAAATCCCTTATCATAAAAATAGCAAAGACAAAAAAAACATATGCAAGGCTTTTCATGGGCTGCTAGGCCCTAAATCGAGGCTTTTCATGGGCTGCCAGGCCACTGAGTTAAACCATTTTGCAAAGCCTTTTAAGATGGACCTCAATCTTTAACAAATCACCGGTTTAACTTTGACAAGTTTAGGGTCCATGGGATTGACTTGTCAAACGTTCGATGGGTCATACCAGGTTTACCTGGACGGAGTGACTTACTTAAAAAGGCAGGATAACCTGGGATTTTAGGTGATTACACCTGGCTTTCAAGCTTGGCTGGATAGCCTATTACAAGGGTTAAAACTCATTGTTCTTTGAGAAGCAAAGAGCCCCCAGGTAATATGTGAGTTGTGCTCAATGGTTACCTATGTTTGAGTTGTGCTTTAATGCAACAGACTCTCTTTGGCTCCATATAATTTCCTTTTGGATTAACGCCTATCAAGAGGTGTAGCTATGGTGTGATAACAACCAAGCCCCCTAGTGATATCCCTTTGTGGTGTTAAACCGATCAAGAGGTGTAGCTATGGTGTGGCAACAACCAAGCCCCCTAGTGATACCCCTTTATGGTTTTAAACCGATCAAGAGGTGTAGCTATGGTTCAGATATGACCAAGCCCCATAGTGATATTCTTTATATCCGTGCGGCTGCAGAGACCAGTTTAACAAAACTCCGCTTTGTCAGTAGAAATTCTTGTAGGCACACACATGATGTAAAAGAACAGAGAGCCCGCTTTATTTCGAGACTCCGGTTTATTATATAATATATACATTGTCAAAAACATGTACATATGAACACTACAAAAAAAGACACATCCGTGACATTTTGGGCCGAACAAATTTTTTTTCTATCATACATATGACACTTCTATGACGATAATTGTGACAAAACCCAGTATCATCATAGATGTGGTGGGCTCCTACTTCTATGACAAAAAATCATGACGGAAAATGGGCTTTTCGTCCTGGGCGGGCCGGAGATGCAGCTGCATGACATTCTTTGGGCCGTCCATGATGGAAAAACCCGTGGTAGAAGCGAGGGCGAGGAAAATTTCAGGGAGTTCCCGATTACGGTGGGAGGTCGGGGGCCGAGCGATGCGCGTTTCTCTCATACACGTACGCGCGTGTGTGTGAGGCGTTGGCTGTAACTGAATCCGAGCGAGGAATTGGGCTCTAACTGAACCCGAGCGATTACACTGCAGGCTACGCGTTACTGAACCCGAGCGATTGATCGATGGCTGTTAACTGAACCCTATGAAGCGATTCCTTCGCTACTGCTGCTAACTGAAGCCGATCGATGCTGCCTCTGGATGAACAGTGAGCGTTGCAGGGGGGGGGGGTGGATGAACATTTCCCGGTGGGGGTGGATGAATAGGACCCCGTGGTGTTGCCTCTAGATGAACATGACCCCGATCGATTGGGACAGTTGGGGCTGGATGGACAGGACCCCGTGGAGGGCTGGATGAACAGGACCACCCCGTGGAGGGCAGGATGAATAGTAGATGGTGGAGGGCAGGATGAACAGTAGCCCGTGGAGGGGTGGTTGAACAGGAGCCCGTGGAGAGGGCTGGTTGAACAGTAGCCGGTGGAGTAGCGCGCGGTGGAGGCTGGAGGAGGTCGACGGTGGATGAACAGTAGCTCGTGGAGGCTGGAGGGGGTCGACGGTGGAGATGAACAGTATCCCGTGGAGTCCTGTTTTGCGGCACGCCACACCCCTCCTGATGAACAGGACCCTCGTTTCGACCGTAGCGCTCCAACACAAGTCCGTTTCGTCCGTTTTGTGGTACGCCACACCCCTCCCGATGAACAGGACCCCCGCTTCGACTGTAGGAGGTCCGTTTCCTCCGTTTTGCGGTACGCCAGACCCCTCGCGATCAACAGGACCCCGTTCCGAACGTAGGAGGTCAGTTTCCTCCGTTGTGCGGTACGCCAGGCCTCGTTTCCATCGCCTGTTCCGTCCAAGCCCTCCCGATGAACACGACCACGCATTCCGTTCTGACCCAGCCGGTTGGCTCCCACGCGTCCCGTTGCCTCCCCATGAACACGACGCATTCCATTGCCTCCCCATGAACACGACGACGACGCTGTTTCTCCGTTCCGACCCAGCCCTGAACACGAGCCCTGGCCGTACGTATGCGCGAGTAGGCGTTCGAGATCCCGCCCGTATGTACACATACGTGGCTGTATTTTCTTTCTTGCACCCTGGCCGCTGTACGTACGTGTACATGCTACGTGCGCGCCTCTACTACAACACGTGCGCGCCTCTACATCGACCAGTATGTACGTACACGTTCACGACCAGAATGACAACGCTACGTACGCTTCGACCAGGTGGGTCCCGACTGTCAGGCACTTCCTTGCCTGCGAAGATGTAGCTGGTGGGTCCCAGCAGTCAGGGGGCGAATCGTTTTTTTGCCCGGACACGCTTCCTTGCGTGTGAAGATGTAGCTGGTGGGTCCCAGCAGTCAGGGGGAAACATTTTTTTCGTGAAATACAGTGGCCCGTCCGGTGGGTCCCAGCTGTCAGGTGGAGGAATCATTATTTTCCGATTAATAAGGAGGCACTTCCTTGCTGCGGCCGTGGACCCAGCTGTTAGCCTCTCCACGTACAGTCCACGTTCGATGGAAGTCGTTCCTTGACCACGTTGACCACGCCGCGCCGAGAGCACCAGGGCGGTGGACGACGGCGAGGCCTAGGAAGGGGACGACACGGAGGCAGGGAAGACTCGACATTTGTTTCCCACGTGGAGGGGAGTACGACTGTACGAGGGTTTACTGGTTCGTCTGCCGTCGTAGGAGAATAATAGCAGGTGTGGGTGAGTAGAGGGATGGCTAGGCCAGCGATGGGAGTACGGTCGGGCGGTGAGGCCTGCGCGGTAGCACAGCCGGCCGCGAGGAGGAGGGAGCAGGCAGTCCCGCCGGCGCTTGTTTGAGCGACTAGAGCAGGAAGAGCAGAGATTGAAGAAGCACGACGGCCGTTGGATGGACATCCAACAGTCGGTGCTTGTGCGTCAACCTTTTTTCTTAGGAAAGCCTCAAATCTATAGAAAACATCATACATCCCATCTGCCATTATTTCTAATAATTTACAGCCCATTTGCTAATTCTTAAGGTTTTTTTGGAGCACATATTCTTTTTGTTAGCATGACAACCCATATTGTGGCAACGTTTAAAAAATTATACGAAATTTTGCATATTTCGGTGCGGTCCGAACTGTTTTTAATCCCAAAATATCGACTCACATTCAAACTGATTTTAAAAATAAATGTATATCAATATAAAATCCAACAAATTCTCCACGCATAAAAATTAATGTAATTTAAAATCTTGAAATGAAAAAAAAGATATTTGAAACTAATTGCCGGTTTGATGTGTTTTAAAAATGTACAACCCATTTCTCATTATTGATGGGCCATTTTCTTGGCCAGCCGAATGAAAGCTCTCCTCGTCTTGAAAGATTTGCAGCCCAACAGGCCCGACAAAGCGACTTACTTGGCAAATCACAAAAAAACTGGGCTGTGGCCGTGGACCCAGCTCTCAGCCTCTCCACGTACAGTACTCTTCCGATGGAAGTCATTCCTTGACCACGTTGACCACGCCACGCGGAGAGCACCACGGCGAGGCCTAGTAAGGGGACGACGCGGCAGTGGAAGGCCGTGCGGAGAGGACTACGAGGGTTCACTGGTTCGGCTGCGGTGTGTGGCTGCCGTCGCCGCAGGGCCTGGCCAGCGGTGGGAATAGTAAGGGGCGATGAGGCCTCTGCGGCAGCACAGCCGGCCACGGGAGGCAGGAGCATGCGGCACGACGGGCGCTGCTTTGGGCGGCTGGAGCAAGAAGACCAGAGGTTGAAGAAGCACTACGGCCGTTGGATGGACATCGTACGGTCACTGGAGCTAGAATTGTTCATATTGACTAAGTTGACAAAGCCATTCGTCCCCGTCAACTTAGTAGGCCCACAAGTCAGCCTCCCAGCAAGGTGGGTCCCAGCTAGCCGGGGGAGTATTCATTTTTTGTGCGTAATAAGGAGGCACTTCCGGTGGGTCTGAGCTGACAGCGGGGGGAATGTTTTTTTCGCGAAATACGGTGGCCCGTCCGATGGGTCCCAGCAGTCAGGGGAAACGAGTTTTTTCGCAAAATACTGGTGGCCCGTCCGGTGGGTCTCTGCTGTCAGGTGGAGGAATCATTATTTTCCGCGTAATAAGGAGGTACTTCCTTGCTGCCGCCGTGGACCCAGCTATCTGCCTCTCCACGTACAGTCCACATCCGATGGAAGTCGTTCCTTCCACGTTTACCACGCCGCGCCGAGAGCACCAGGGCGGTGGACGACTGTGAAGCCTAGGAAGGGGACGACGCGGAGCCGGTGAAGACGCGACAGTGGATGCCCACGCGAAGAGGAGTATGAGGGTTCACTCGTTCGGCTGTAGTGTGAGGCTGCCGTCGCCGCAGGGCTTGTCCAGCGGTGGGAATAGTAGGGGGCGGTGAGGCCTCCACGGCAGCACAACCGACCACGGGAGGCAGGAGCAGGCGGCACGACTGGCGCTGCTTTGGGCGGCTGGAGCAAGAAGACCAGTGGTTGAAGAAGCACTACGGCCGTTGGATGGACATCGTACGGTCACTCCAGCTAGAACCGTTTATATTGACTAAGTTGACAAAGCCCTTGGTACGTCAACTTAGTAGGCCCACAGGTCAGCTTCCGAAATGGTGCGCCCCAGATGTCAGGGGGATGAATCATTTTTTGGGCGGGTCAAGCTAGAATATCCGAGATTGAAGAAGAAGCACGGCATCCGTTGGATGGACATCCAACGGCCACTACTGCTAGAACCGTGTGTTGACTATAAGTTGACAAAGCCTTGCATATGCGTCAACTCTGTTTTTTTAGGGGACGCGTCAACTTAGTAAGGCCAGAAGTGTGTGGCAGAGAACTTATAGCCCATTTGAGATTTGTAAGAATGTGTAGCCCATTTTTGAATTCTAATGGAATTTACTACAGCCCATTTACAGTTTGTTAAAAGTCCAGCCCATTTCAACCAACCGTTCAAAACAGAATTCAATAAAATTTCCCACATTTTGATGGGATCCGAAATATTTTTATCCCAAAATTTCTTGTCAGATTAAATAGAATTTAAATATAAATTTATATTACGTAAAATCCAACAAAAAATTGCGCTCGCAACAATTAATGAAATTAAAATTTTCAATATCCAAAAATAATATTTTATAAAGTAATCATGTGTTTGGTGCATTTTTTATAGTTACTGCCCAGTTTTTATAATTACATCCCATTTATTATTTCTTAAAGCCCATTTTCTTGTTAAGCCTAATGCATCCCTCCTAGGAAAAATTTGCAGCCCAGCGGGGCGGAGAATGACAACTTGAGCTTGCCTGGGTATTCCTAAAAAAAGTATAGCTGGGCTAGCCATTTTCAGCTTGAAAAAAAATTAATATCTGGGCTGGATATCTGGCCTGGGCTAGACGGGCCACAGCCCGCCCAGTTAATACCTGCAGTGATGTTTTCATTGTTGCTCAGAGGAGAAAAATTAATATCTGAGCTAAACATCAAAAAACTCTGTAGTGCTCACACCTCAAAAACACAAATACTGCTCGAGCTGCTTGGTCCCAGCTATCGGCCGCGTCTTGTGCAATTCTCTCGTTTATTGACTAGTACTACATAGGTTGACAATGGTGTGGGACCGTGATGTCAGGAAACCAGGGGGAAGCAAAATAAATAACTCCAGCGAGTGCTTCCACCTCTGCCTCATTGTCTCTCGTGGACACCCCTTTCCTCCCTTTTTTTGCTCGGGCAAGGACCAATGCATGCAGCACGTCCATGCGGTTATTAGGCAAGAAATAAAAGTGCTTTGCATGCTATGAATTACGATGACCTGCATGGGTAGCTAATAAGGCATCCTCTTAACTGATGTGATTAAATGTTGTGTTTAGAAGAGAGAAATATTCTTCTTTTCCACCAATTTGCTTGCACCTAGGTCGTGATGCACCTTCTAATACGACTTATTCACCTAGACGGAGGGAGTATAGTTTTATACACACACACACAGATATATATATATATATATATATATATATATATATAAATATATATATAAAATAAGGAGGCACTTGCGTACGTGAGGCTATGGACCTGGTGGGTCCCCATTGTCATCCTCTCCAAGTAAAGTCATCTCCTCGCCTGCGCGCGCTTTTCGCCCGAAACAGTCAGCGCCGCCTGCCCCGCTTCCCGGTGCAGGCGATTGCTCCACCTTCAAACGACACAAGTGCCGTCCGTCCGTCCATCTGCCGCCCACATTAATGATACGCGGTTGCCGAGGCGGCTACTCCGGCGCCACACGTCCGTCCCTCCGTCCGCCCACCATTGCTATATAAACTGCTGCGCTGGCCATAGCCGCAGTCATCCGCATCTGTTCCCTTTCTCCTGTCCACACCACTACTGCCCACCATGGCTTCATCACGCTCCAGCGCTCTTCGGGACGGGCGGACGACGGACCACAAGGAGATGGCAGCCATTGCTACCGACCGGCTGGCTGGCAGGCCGCCGGAGGATGACGACGTCCTAATGGAGAACATGGTAGTCGACGATCCGGCGCCAACCCCCTCCTCCGCGCCATCCTTGCCGGTGCATTGCACCATGACCATTGGCGAGGCCCGTGCCCAATATATGGACAGTGTGAGGTAGATGCGTCAGGAGCAGTTCTGGGAGGCGTAGGCCGACGCTGCCTACAACCACCATCTCCTCCAGGAGCACCTGCAGGCGGAGGAGCAGATCGCCGTGGAGCGGGCGGAGCAGGAGGCGCAGCTTGACTCGTACCGCTCCGCCCGCAAGGGCCGCCTCGAGCACTGGCGGGACCACATGCGGGTGGCGGAGGCTACGGCCGCCTACAAAGAGGCTAGCAAAGAGGGCGATGAAGCTGGCGAGGCACTGTTTGGCGAGACAGAGGACGAGTTAGAGGACAATGCCGGCTCCGACGAGTCCCCGCTCCGCTGGCGTTGATGAGGCCCTGCTCCACCGAGGCCCCGCGGCGCCAACAACGAGGCAGAGGACACCGCCGGCTCCGCCGAGGCCCCGCCGCGCCAACAACGAGGCAGATGACATCGCCGGCTCAGCCGAGGCCCCACCCTGCCGGCAACGCGGGGGAGGATTTCCACTGCTCCGCTGAGGCACCGCCCGCCGGCAACGAGACAGAGGACATCGCCGGCTCCGCCGAGGCCCCGCCCCGCTACCAACGAGGCCGCGCCACACAGAAAACGAGGAAGAGTAGAACACGGTAGGTCGCCACCGCTCAGGTCCAAGTAAGGCCACCACTGCTACCCTCCTGTTGAAGCCAAGCTAGGCGGGTTGACCATTGACGGCCGGTTAGCTTCTTGGCGGCGATGTGGAGTCGGGGAGTTCTGTTAGAGAATAACGCTGCTTCTACTTAACTGCTGGTGCAGTTGGCTGACTGACACGTGGGCCCAACAGGCCACATGTCAGTTACGCAACTGCACCTGCAGTTAAGTCACTGAAGCTTCTGTTCGGCTCAGCGGGACACAGGTGGGTAGCTTCGGTTAATTAATTATACCTCCAGCGCACCCCTTTTTAGTTGAAGAATGTATGAAATGTAATGAACTCTGGCATGTTTATATGAAATCCGACCGTGTATGAATGAATTTATTTCGATTAGTTCGAATTCCTGTATCACTGGCATTGGATGAACATGCAAAACAATATGTACTAGCATTATTCCCAAGGTGATCACCTCGTTTGCAGCAGTTTCGCATGTACTCCCTCCGGTCCTTTCTAGTCTGCATACAAGTTTTGTCTGCAGTCAAACTATCTCTACTTTGACCAATCTTATACAAAAAAGTATGCACTTTCACAATGTGCAAAGTAAAAAGGAACAGAAGGAGTACAAAGAGTTTGAGCAGGTTTTTAGCGTTTCTGTACATTGCAATCAACACACAGGCCTGGCAGTTCATAGAGAACATTCAAAACAATCGATGATTATGCATCTCAACGACTCACATGTCAGAGGCAATATTTACTTCACAACAAAAGAATAAAGAAAAAATTGATCGACGCTGCTGACAGCAAGGGCGTCCCATTCGAAAATATCAAACGCATGTCTTGCTAAAATCAATGAGGAAAATTTGACAAGGTTGTCCCATTCCAAAATATCAAATGCCTACGATTGTGGAATGGGCAGGGTTTGCCATTAGTTCGGACATTGACATGGCACCTCGTGCTAAATAAACCAGCTGTTCTTTTTGTGCAGTTCCACCAAAATCAACCAAATTCACGCGTAGCTTGTATGATTTCGCCCTTATATGTTGCAACGCCTTGATCTTATCGGCACCTCCTTTCTTGTGGTGGAAATGAATGATTCGATGTATTCATGAACATTTTGTGCAGTTCCCATTGAAATCAAGGTGAGCACCACTGTTTGCACAAATACAAAAAAGTGATTAGTATAGAGCAAACTGTACTACGAATTGACAGTTTCAATAGGCACATACATTGTCCATGTAGAGCACACTTTTAGAAAAATGGAACTCACCAGAAAGAATCCTAGAACAACATTGTACTCGCGCATCACAGCAAAAAAATGGAGATTTTGTCAGTCCTTCTGAGCTGAAGTTAGTTTGGTCTTGTGGGGAGTAATGTAACCATCCTTCAACTGCTCGTTCTGATGATAAGATAGACATGGCTTCTTCATCCTGGCATAATCGGAACTAGTCACTTCACGTACTCCATATTCTTCTTCAGAGGAAGATGATCCTGTTGTGCAAAGACAAGAGGACTACTAAATGCTAGCATCACTGTTTGCTCGAAAAAAAGGAAAGGAAATATTTAAAACATCACAGATGAAGCACTTCTCAAGGACAATACCACTTTTTCATGACAGTATCTAAACAGTAGCACAACACCAATAGAGATGACAAAGCTCAATCATATGGATGAAATCAGTGGGCGAGTACCAACCTTTGTCAGGAGGCTTATTGTGTAGAGCATACAGATGAAGCAATTCTCCGGAACCATCTGTTGCAATCTACGGTGGTGGCCATGCTTACTATATACTCCTCGATTAGTTTAATGTTTCCAACATCTTCTTATGCAGTTCCACTAAAATATATGGTATCTTCAAAGAAGATCCCTGTTTGCACAAGTAGAGATAATTACATATTACATTAAGAGTGGCATCAATCAGTGGCAAAACAATTGCTCGTTCCAGCAAAAGCAATAAATTAAGATGCAAAACTATATCATTACTTGTGTCATCACAGTTCCAGTGCTTCATTACAGCACCGGGAGTTGATTTTTGTTTTTCTTCCCCTTGTTCTTCCCCTTCATCACTTGGTTCAATAACAAACAAGCTTCGCCTTCAATGTAAGATTTGGCATGTCAATCAGGGAGCACAAGTATAGTACTAAACTTAATTTTCTGATGAAAGTGGCAAAATACAGGCCAGCAGTTGTGAAATATCCTTATCTTACCTCAATGGGATATTACAGTGCACATACAGATTGGAAGTCTTGTGTCCATTTGTGCAGTTCACTAAAATCAAGCAACATTATCATACAAGTAGCACAACATATGAATGCACACTGTAGAATCATGTGAAAGAAGGCTAGTACCGACCTCTCATGATGCGGAATTCAAACAACTCACAAGAAGAAGATCGGAACCAAATTCGCCTTAACGGATAGGAAGTAAGATCTCCTCTTGTGTAGTTCCACTAAGATCAAGCAATCAAGCAACGTTGTCGGTGTGACATTTTGGTTGAACTACACAAAACACTCTTAAAACAAAAGTGTTTTGTGTAGTGCAACAAAAGGTCACAATGGCAACGAGGTGAAGCAGATAACCCTGTTTACACAGAGGTGCAAAGGAAACAATTAGTGGTCAATAACGATGGATGACACAGAAGCCAACAAAAAGAAGCATCTATCTTATCTAAATGGGAAAGAAAGCAAGACAGTAGCATTTCTCAAACAGTGGCATTGATTAATATTAACATAGAGATTATATTAACAATAAAATTCGTTAAACATGTAAACTATGGCATTGCATCAATTTTCCAGCGGCATTATTAGAGGGTGTTTGTTTACAGGGACATTTTTGTGTAGGGACTAAAAAAACTCCGTGTCAGTCCCATCTAAACCAAAGAGGAGGGACTTTTAGGGACTAAAAGTGGGCATTGGGGACTAAAGAAAGAAGACCCCGAGGGAGTCATTTTGGGACTTTTTCCAATAGTTGCCCCTTCCACGCATCGCACCTTGTCTCTATTAGTTCATTAGTAGGGGTAACATGGTCTTTTAGCATGTCATTTAATAACCTCTAGTCCATGTTTAGTCCCTGGAACCCAGCAGGTAGGGACTAGGGAGTTTTTAACCAAACAGGCCTTAGATTAACAATAGCTAATGAGTTGCACGGGACAGTGGACGCACCAGCACCATGTGCATCTACCGATGTACTATGGTCATGCATAGTCTGTTGCAACAAACAATAAGCAACCAAGGAGCATATTTGTGTTGGTCCCAGTTTTGTTATCTTTAGACGCCTTTCCCTATGTGAGCGTAGGAAATCTAGTCCTGCTCAAACTCTACAGCCTTGTCCCTTCCTTTCCTTTTTGAACTAGTACTTTTGCCCCTTCCTTTCCTCTTTGAACCACGTCCTAGATTTATGCGATACAACTTTCCCCACAACTTTTCCCCATTCCTTTCCTCTTTCAACCACATCCTAGATTAATGCTATACAACTTTCCCCCTTCATTTCCTCTTTGAACCACGTCCTAGATTCATGGTATATACAACTTTTCCGACAACTTTCCCCACTCCTTTCCTCTTTGAACCACGTCCTAGATTCATGGTATACATGCAGCTAGAGCAATGCATGTGGAGTAAGTAAATTATACCTTAAGGTTCTTGGGGCGTGGTTCGGTGGGCGACGGGACGACGGCGAAGAAGAAGGGGTCGGAGGCCCTCCCACGCCGCCGCTGGGTGGAAAGTGAACAGCTGCGCTCGTAGTCCCTCGCCGACGGTGACAGCGTTACGCCTCCTTCCCTTCCCGGCGAACGGATCCTGCCGGCTCTTTGAGCAGTAGTGAGGGGAGAGATAGGCCAACGAAGTCTTGTTTAGATCTGGAGAGGGCGAGAGAGTGTGAAGAGAGCAACTACAAGCGCTGAGGCTCCAGCGGGAGAGGGCGAGAGAGTGAGCGAACAGGCTAACTAGCTACACAACCCTCCCATTATGTTCAACGAGAGGGAAATAACCTTTTATACATTCCTGCATTCGTGTGACAAGCATGCCGTGTTTTTTGTGTGTGTGGGAGTCATTGGGATTTCAATCATAATCGTGTCATGTGGCTTTGGTGGTAAGACTATCCACAGTGGTGCAGAAATAATGCAGCCTTAGTCACCTTACCTCTCTCCACGTAGTACGTTGGGTCCCACCAGTCAGAGGGTGAAACAAACAAATTAATAAGAAAAATTAAAAGCGCTAGCGGTGTATCTTACCTCACACATCTCGCTACTGCTCGGGAACACTATCCAATTGATCCCTCTGTTCGCTCACGTACTATTTTAAGTGAATCCTTATTATAACATGCACACAAATTTTGGGCACTTGTATTCGACTTATGTCAGTGTGCCACCGTATCTCGTATACTTACTACTCCCTCCGTCTAGGTGTAATAAGTCACGTTAGAAGGTGCAACGGGACTAAGGTGCGTGTGTGTGTGTGTGTGTGTGTTTAACACCATGTGTGTGTTAGAGAGAGCGACAGATCGACCTACTCCTACAGAGAGATGTTGTGTAGTGTACGATTTTAGCCGCGAGAGTCAATGCATCCTCTCCTTTCTGGGCGTGTTCGGTAGGGACATGCGGATAGCTGCCACGCCCGCTCTTGACCAGCCTGGCCCACCCAAAGCCCCTCCATCGCCCACGCGCGCTTCCCACCCGAAACGGTCAGTGCAGCTCCAAAGAATCGGTGCCGCATTCATGCCCGGGCAGAGCGGACGCGACCTCTCACTGGTGCAAGAATGATGGTTGCTTCGTCCGTCCAACTTACTACTGGGTCTATGTGATTTGACGGCTCATTGGTCTTTATTACTGATGTGGTAGGACTTCTAGATGTCCCACGCTTTCGGCGAAAGGAGGTATACCACTACTACTAGATCACAATTTTCTCCATTCTTATAGCGGAGGGGTGCAAGAGCAGTGAAAACACGCAGGCTCAGTGATTACATGGCCTACCTCACACTATCACCGTGCGACACCTAACTCTTTACATAGTACTCCCTCCGTTCCTAAATATTACTAGATGAGTTCCCACGCATTGGCATGGAACAGCGGTATATCTCTCTGCGCAAAATTATCGATTTCATAGAACAAAAAAAAACTCTATAACCGCATGACAAATGTGGTAGCCAAACTAAATAAACTCCCATCATCATTTAGATCATCCCACGTAAGGAAAATAGATCAGCCAACTCCTACTGCATAATGGGATTATATTTTTCTTTTTGACATGTTAATGAGACTTAAAAGCTCACTTACATGCATGCTACCGGTGCATGCTTGCATGCAGACATGTTGATGTGATTTAAAACCCACTCACATGCATGTGGCACGGTATTTCTGCATGCTTGCATGTGGCTTAGTGCGGAGCCTCTCAACGTCAAGATCAGAAGGCTATTATGGATTGATTTACTTCATCTAATGGCTACATCAATTTTGATGACATGGCTCAAGGAGAGGATATAGAATTCCTAGTAGTGGGGGCTAGCTGTTACTAGTAGATATAAGTCTTTGTAGAGATTCCACTACATACGGAACAAAATGAATGAATCTACACTTAAAATGCATCGATATACATCCGCATGTGGTTCATGGTGAAATCTCTACAAAGACTTATATTTAGGAACGGAGGAAGTACTAGTATAGTATGTACTGTAATTTATCAGCGAGATAAATTTGTACAATGCTATGAAGCTTCCACCTTCTGTTACATGTATCTTGCGTCCAAGGTTGCCCGTTGCAACATTTCATCAAATACAAAGGAGACTAACATGCATGCTATTGCATCTCAATGATTGACAGATCATAGCAAATATGTACTCCCTCCGTTCCAAAATAAGTTTCTCAACTTTGTGCAAACTTTAGTACAAAGTTGTACTACTACTAAAGTTGACACTTATTTTGGAACAAAGGCAGCTAAAGAAAAAAACGATCCATGCAGTCCTTATCCCTTGAACCGTGAACCCTGACAAGGCTTCAATTTGCTGGCAACGTTCGAGCTTCCTAATAAATGAAGTTTGCCACCTTTTGTCCATCGGATCATTTTGTGCAGTTTCACCAAAATTGAGATGAGCATTCCTATGGCAATGAAATTGAACAAGCGTGATTAGAATAAGATTACTGGTACTAGTTGATGAGACATAAACTCATCACAAATACAGTACGTAGAAGCCAGTAGAGGTATGTGCGGGGCAAAGAAGTAGAGAAATATCCACAGGGAGTGATGTGGGCAGCTGGAGCAGTGGTGCAAGACGGCTGTAAACGGAGTTGTACTTGAGGGACGTAGCTCAACCTTGAGGAGGGCAGCGGGAGGCGGCAACTGCCCACGTCGCGACAGTGAGCAAGGGACGAAGGCAACCTCACCGGCTTTGTGAGAGAGAACGGCGGGGACCCCTGATCGGGTCGTGCCGACAGTGGGTTTTCACCGTCGGCGACGGCCACCGCATCTACACTAAGCATCCACCCCTTCCCCAAGCGGACGTGATCCGCCGGGATATTAGAGATGTGGCCACAGTCGTTTTGTGCGAGAGAGTGTGAAGAGAGCAACCCAGCAAGCAACCGTGTAGGCTGGCCCGTCCTGACTATGTACTCCCTCCGGTCCTTTTTATTCCGCATATTGGAATTCTCTAAAGTCAAACTTCATAAAGTTTGACCGTATTTATATGAAAAAATATCAACATCTGACATGCTAAAGTTATACAATATGAAACTTTAAGTCATGACACGTCTATTGATATTGATTTCAGATTGTGAGTGTTGGTACTTTTTTCTATAAAGTTGGTCAAACTTTATGAGGCTTGACTTCAGTCAAATCTTATATGCGAACTAAAAAGGACCGGAGGGAGTATATAGTGGAGCGGTTTCCTTTTCTCTCCATATGAACCTATCATATTGCATACGTGCCATTGAATAAAAAACTTTATTTATAAACGACGTGGCACCTACTACTCGTTCTCCTATAACCTTGCGCTTGGCATCTCCAAAATATTGACCTTGCGATTGGCTCTTCGCCTCTTCGGGAAGTCGAGCAATAATGGTAGTGCAGTATATATCGTTCTGGCTATATGAGACCAAATGAATTGTTGCACGTCCACCATGTGGGCGAGGGTCGAGGGGCGAGGGAGAGTGCTACATATGGAGCAAAATGAGTGAATCTACACTCTAAAATACGTCTATATACATCAGTGTTTGGAGTATGTACTAGTATTTCATATTGAAATCTACTAAAGGACATATATATTCCAAACAATATGATATAATCTCTATAACCAAGGTAGTAGGGACGAGGAGTAAACAGAGGGAGTAGTAAATTTTTCTCCTCGTCCTGCGAGCCACCGCGCGCATGGGCGAGGGAGCGGGCGTAAGGCGTAGTAAGCAAGCTTCACCTCATCCTGCGAGCCACCGCGCCCGTGGGCGGGGGAGACGGCGTACTAAGCAAGCTTGCATGCCTGCAGGTCGACTCTAGAGGATCCCCGGGTACCGAGCTCGAATTCGCCCTATAGTGAGTCGTATTACAATTCACTGGCCGTCGTTTTACAACGTCGTGACTGGGAAGTCGCAATTTTTTTGTTCACCCGTGGTAGACGATCCTCCCTCCACCAAGTGGACAACCAGTACACGTGCCAAATTACCACGTGGTCTGACTTTTTCGTACAGAAATGAGCTCCACCATGTACCCGCGCGGGTGTGGTTGGGAAAGAGACGGGAGTACGAGCGCCGTGCATGCACCTCTTCTCTTCGTGCACGTCCCCCACCTACGTGGGTGTGTGTGAGAGATACAAACCGTGTTCGTGAGTTTTTTTTGTTTTGGAGTGGGGTAGGGGGTTGATTTCGTGAATTATTTGTGGGAATATGTGTCGATGACATCTCAAACAAAATTTTGCATGCAATGTGTGTGAAATGGAGGCCTATCCATATCATACATAGATGGTCGGGCAATCCACGAGAAGAGAGGGAGGGGTCATAGCTATCGATAGAGTCGAAGAGAGGATCAAGTGGGTGGGTGCGAGATCGATGAAGAGATCCATCGAAATTGTGTGTGTGTACAAGTCAAAGATATAGGGCGACTGGCCTACTGGAACGTTAGAGGGCACACGTCAAGTTTGTGTGTGGAAGGGAGACATGACTAGAGCGCTCGATGTGTTGGTGTGTGTGGGGTGGAGGGGGGTGGTGGGAGGGGTAGGCAGAGGCCTAACTATAGAGGTAGAACGACTCGTAAATGTGTTGAGAAGGAGAGACCCAACTATGTCTTGAGGGAGATCGGTCGACATCCATACATAACTGAAGGACGGGAAATATGATGGGAGAGAGAGAGAGGAGAGAGAGAGGGAGGGAGAGGGAGGGAGAGGGGTAGAGTGCTGGATGGGTGATGGAGTTGCTTCTCGAAGATGGTGGGAGAGGCCTACTAGACAAACTGAGGGTGGAACTACAATGTTATCAATAAGAGTGGGGATGTGTTTCTGTGTGTGACTGTGCATGATAGATCTGTCAGGACGCATCCATGGATGATGAAGGGGAACCATGTGTTTGGTAAGGAAACCTAACTAGATCGGTAGATCAATTGTTGTTTGTCGAAGGGAGGGAGAGACACAACTAATGAGGTAGATCGATTGGCGTGTGGGTAAAAACGAGTTATAAGGACCTAGCTAGCTATATGTACAGCGAGAGATCGGTCAGTGTATGTCCATTTGTTAGAGGCAAATAAGGCCCATCGAGACGGATAGACAGAGAGAATGGAGCTAGGAGGTGGTGCGAGAGGCCCAACTACTAGCTAGATAGGGGGAGGAGTGTGCGGTTGTGAGAGCGATGAAAAGAGGGGCGAGAGTTTACACGTGTGTCTGACCGTATGAGAGACACGAGGCAAGGACACATAAAGGAGGAGATTGAAGGTGTGTTTGTATGTTGTAGGCAGGCATCGCTGAAGAGGTTTATCGATCGGTGTGTGTCGGAAAGGAGTTGTGGAGACTCTGGGAGAACGACCTAAAGAAAAAAAGAATGTGCCCGGTGGATAGAATGCTGAGGGAGGGGGAGGGCGAGGAGTGCGTGTGCATGCACGAGAGAAAGTTAGTGGTAGCTACAAAGGTGAGAGGATTGTGTGGGTGTAAGAGACTAACACAGATCATAATTTGATATGAAAGCGGATTCATATGTTTGAATAGGAGATCATAGTGTTTTAAACATTGCACGCATGAATATAGCGGTGATACACGTGATGTGCACATGATATACCATAATGTGATAATGCATGGTGTTTGCAACTCACAGCTAAATGCCGAACAATCTAAACCATACTATACATCAAACAATCTCACATTTTATTTGAATTTGTGATAATGTGTGGCGTTTGCAGCTTACAACTAAATATCGAACAATCTAAACAATACTATATATCAAACATTCTCACATTTTATTTGAATTTGTGGTAATGTGTGGTGTCTGCAACTCACATCTAAATACTTATAGGCGTAGGGGGCGGGGCACCATACATAATGTGATAAACACATTATACATATGAGACATGGTTTAGATTATGAAGATCTAGCTAGATCTAGAAATGTAATGTGATTTGATATCAAAATAAAGTGGATTCAAAAAATCTAGTTCGAGTTCATATAGTACACATAGTTCATATGTAACTCGAGACTAATCATGTGGTGTGTTGTGAAGATAATACACAAACGATGGTTTAACTTGACAATAATGATGATTGTAGATCTTATTAAAACAGAGAAACGAATTCAAATGCTTTGAATTCACAACAATCATTACTGTAGATCTTATTCAAATAGAGAAATGAATTCAAATTTAGTTCATATTGAAGCAGTAGTATATACGTTTGGAATGCACTAAAACATTCATTTGAGTAGTAGGTTGCATGCATTATACACGTAGCGAAATTTTTTAATTGAACATAACATGAATTCAAAGTTTTGAATGACATTTGTAGGGCGCATTGATTTGGTACAGTACACATTAGGCTTGTCCGGAAATTTCAACCCACACCTTGTTAGCCCGAAATATTTAAGATATATCTTTGTCTCGTTGTGCTCCGACAACTCCCTCCATCTCAACCCGCGCCTTGCTATTCTGAAATTACAACGCGCGTGAAAACTCCCATCTCCTGTGAAATCCTGACACGCGAAATGCCCGTGGTACCCCTGAACCGAAAGAACCGCCTCAAATTGGTGGGGGTACTTTCGTAACTTACCCCACATTTCGGAAAAGCGCGTCTCTAAGCCATGGTTCCCCACTGCCATCCCATCCACCCACCCATTCGTACACCGAGGCTGCGAAAACCCGCGACGAAACCCCACACCCTGCTCCGTCCGCCACCCAGCCGGAGCCTCTTCCCCGACGACGTCGTCCACAGCAACACCTCGACGTCCCTCATCCACCATACCGGATGAGGATCCGTCGTCGATCTCATCGTCCCGCCGTTTCAGCCACCCCGTCCTCCACCTCCAAGGAGCTGCCCCGACGTTCCCCTCGCCTTTCGCGCCACCTCCATTCTCACACCGTCTTCTTCACCTGCACCACCAGAAGAGCATCATCATCACCGTTTCCTCGGATGAAGCCGCGGCCTAATCGGCGCCACCAAAGAGGTTGTACACTAATCGCCGCATTTTCTTCTTGATTCGATCTCACGGTGCTGCCGGCGCTCGGTCCCGAGCCGACACAGCGTGGCTCCATCCACGACGGCGTCGCCGGCCACTTCCTCCACGGCGTCGCTCCCTCGGCGGCGACGTCCACATCAGTAGGACCTGCTGCTGCTTTAGCTCTCGCACGCTGCTGCGTGAAAAGCTGCACCTTTGATCTGCGCATTAGCACATCCAGGAATAATCCGAGAGTTTTCTTCCTTAATCGTGTGAGTGCCAGGAAAGCTAAACATCTTCTGCGCTTCTTATTGTTATTGGCTTCGTCTGTGGTGCTCGACATGCGCGGTCTCAACCCCTTCTCATGTAAAGCTATCGCCTACAAAGAGAATTATATTAGGCGAATCTCTGCAGACGCTAGAGCTCAGCAGCTGAGTCCAGTGATTAACGTTCCAAACCTGGGACAACACTTCTCAATGAAGCAGCTGTCTTACTCGTCGCAAGTAACGCATAGTACTAGAAATAAAAAATCACACGAATGTAATAATCACATATGAATATCCGATGAGGCTGAGTGAACTAAGCGACTCTTGATGTAAAGCAGAGGCGGAACACCCACGCCACCAGCATTCGGAGAAAGGCCAGTAGGTCACTGAGCACGTGGAGAAGGACCTTCACAAAACTTTATATAGCAGCCAACGACGTCACAAACCCACACATGGTACGCTATAGGAAGCAGTAGTGAATCCAGACCTAATCAAGGCAAGCCCAAGTGAGGGTACGGCGTCGCACACGGCGTTCGGTGTTACAAGGCAAGCACAACGACGGAGTCCGAACGGAATCGGAGCCAGAAGAACCTGAGATGAGAAAGGACACGGCCGGGGAGGAAAAAGAGTCGGGACAGAGAAAGACACAGTATAATGAGTGCGGGTGGCACGCGGCGAGAGCGGAGGCCAGTGTCTATGAGGAGTCCGCAACAGGATTGCGAGGAGGACGAGACACGGAAACAGGTGAGGTAGCTGGCGGAGGCGTCGGCGGTGAGCAGAGCGCTCCACGGTGTTCTCGGGACACGTTGCAGAGAGACACAATAAATTTGCCTGGACGGGTTTGGGACAACCGGGGGAGGAAGATTGTCCCCGGATCCATAGTTGAAGGTACTAGCGAACGAGTGTATCGGGAGTGGGTGGGGCATCGTGGACTACCGTTTGTAGATCGCAGAGCGGGGAGCAGGTGGGCAAGAGGGAAGCGGGGATGAGGAAGTGCGTACTCGACGTGAGGGAGGTGGCCGGGGAGGGAGGTCGGGGGGGTGGAGGTGATCGGAAGAGAGAAGATCCCGGGCAGCACGGCGGATTCCAGCGGGGATTCCAACGGCGCAAAAGTCGACTGAGGAGAGAGAAAAAGTCAGGCGAGACGGCAGCAGTTAGACGGCGCCCACCAAGCCATGCCCGAGTGCTGTTCAATTCGACAGACATCAGCACACGTGCGGGTCTCAGCGTGTCGTCTGCTACACTTCATGTCGAAATAGTTAGTCGCAAGCAGGGGGCGAACAGAGAGGTGGCGATATGAAAGGAGTGATGCGCGTGGACCACAATCAGCATGCAGCACAGGACGCGGTTATGGTGTGTCATAGTGGTTTGTTGGGATAGATAGAACTAGCATCTGCGGGATTTAGGTTAATTCAGAATGACGCTGACCCATATATGTGAGCTATGCGACGGCTCTAGCGCGCACGCGCACGCGAGGTATAGGGATGGCAGGGTTATGGGAGGGGAGTAGCGACTGCCAGAAGTTTTTCGACATTGCACGGTTTCGCAGTAAGTTCAGAGATGAGCGGCTGATGTATTTTACATCTAGCACTTTGTGGTTATGTATTTTATGTCATGTATTGGAGATGCTATTAGAATTCCACTCAGGTTAACGTTGTTCATTGTCTCTCTTGTCCTGCTTCAGCCTCGGTGTCGTACAACTCACCGGAGCTGCTCCAACGACGAAACCCTCCATCACAGCGGAGCAATACCTCGAGCTCCATCTCCAAACGGCTGAGATCTTCTTCCCCTCCTCTGACAGCCAAGTCAGCCGGAGCATCCTCACCGGCCAACCCAATCACGCTGAGATCGACATGGCTTCGCCAAAGAGGTTGTACACTTGTTTAATCTCTTTTTTACTCTACATGTTATATATATTGTCCACTGAGCGCACAGATTTGTTCCTTTAGTGTCTCCTTGAAAGAAAAAACGTAGGAATTTTAATTTTCACTTGTCCTCCTTTTCAAATTCCTATTCGTGAAGCACAAGACTAAGAGATAGTAGCATAATAGCATTATAACCGTACATTTTCTTGTGGTTTGACTTAATCTCACCATGCTTCTTTGCATCCCGTGATCTTCCAATTGTTGTGAATCAAACACCCAGATTGGCAGAAATCCTGTGTTTTTAAATTCTCTGTTTTGTACGTGCATTCCTATCCTATTCCTGTCTATTTCCTATCCCTGCATTGTTGGAATCCTCCAATTCAAACGAGCCCTTAGAGAATTACTTCTCTTACATATAGTTGTCAAAGAAAAACTTGCATGGTTTGTCCCGCTCCTGCTGCACCGTCGTCCACCCTAGCTCAGCTGCTCCAATGACAGAAGGGTCCAGCACAACAGGGATTTGGCCTCTAGACTGTCTTTCGCTGCCTCAGATCTTCTTCCCCGCCGCTGGCAGCCATGAAAACTGCACTACCATCATCAACCGAGCAGATGACCTAGAGGACTACACGGGTCCACAAGAGAGGTCGCACTCTTTCGTGTCTGCTTACGTTATGCATCTCTTAATATTACATGCTACTTTATCGTCCTGTTCACCGATTAGAATCTGAGTCAGCTCCAAACTAATGGTCAAACTTGAGTTTTTAAATGGTTGTGGGGTACATATCGGGGCCGCTATCAGTAGTATCTATCTACTATCTGGTTAATCTCCGGTGTCTACTATGAGTTTCATGTTGGGAGGGAAACAAATAGTAAAGAAGCCATTATTTGTATTTTTAACTGAAGCCATTATCTGCCTGCTATTATTGGTTTTGGGTCTATCCACAGGTTGCTACCATCACTCTGGATTTTTGCATGCACTCCTTACATAATCTCACTATGTTTTATTCCTATGCATGACAGTTATTGTAAACAATGGAACTGAACATGTAGAGCAAAAGAGACGAGCCTTGTGTGGCAATAAAATTTCATGCAGACGTCACTCCATGGTAGGCGCAATGGAAGCCCCCCTCCACGCATTTCGGATTGTAATCGAGAGGAAGATATCTGCTCTGAGGGGGATTTAGAAGGAGAAGACAACTCCTATTTACCCCATGTGGTCTTCGCTCTAACTTGGCATGCTGATGTTGGTTATATCATGCATATGGTGTCTTGCATTGCTTACTTTATACATCAAATATGCCATCTGCTTAGTTTAGACATCCTTTGTGCGAATGCCATCTGTTTAGTTTATTCATCGTTTATGTGAATTATTCAACGCCATCTTGTTTAGCCAGGCATCATATATGTGAATTTTGCAATGCCATCCTGCTTAGCCAGTCATCTTATATGTAAATTATATCAGGCCATCCTTTTTTTTCGTTACATATTACATTTGTCAACAATGTTATTACATTCAACTTCTCTTCGTGTGCATCAGCCATTTGACACGATGATGGCAAAATCTGGAGTGAAAACAAGGTCTTCAGAGCAGACTATGCTATCTGACGAAGCGCATATCTCGCTGGTTACGGATAGCTCCTCACAGGAGGATTCAGAGACAGATGACCAGTCCTATTCCCCCCCGAGGTGTATGCTCTAACTTGGCAGGGTTATGTTGCTCATATCGTGCGTATGGTGTCTCGCATTGCTATGTCATTTGATTAGTTTAGACATGCTTTGTGTGAATGCCACCTGTTCAGTGTCTAATTACCATATATGTGAATTATGCATTGCCATCTTGTTGCAAGCCATTATATATGTGAATTATACAATGCTATCTTGTTGCAAAGGCATTATATATGTGAATTATGCAATGCCATGATGTTTATCAATCATCATGTATGTGAATTATATCATGCTATCATTTTTTTTGTATTACGTGTTCCATTTGGCGACAACGTTTGTATATTCAATTACTCTTCCTGTGCATCAGCCATTTGAAGCGGTGATGGAAGTATCTGGAGTGAAAACAAGGTATTCAGAGCAGACAATGCTACATGCTGAAGCAAACATTTTGCTGGTTACAGAGAGCTCCTCAGAGGAGGATTCAGAGACTGATGACCAGTCCTATTTCCCCCTTGAGGTCTATGCTCAAACTTGGCAGGGTTATATTACCCATGTCATGCATGTTGTCTTGCATTGCTTAGTTTTTACATCATATATGGATTGCCATCTGCTTACTTGCTTACTATATAAATCATATATTTGAATTATATCATGCCATCATGTTTACATAGTACATACACATCATCTATCTGAAGTATGGCATGGCAACCCATTTAATAAATACATCATATAGTTATATCATCTCATCCTGTTTAGTGTTTACAGTCATCATATTTTGAATTATGGCATTCTATCCGTGAATGTATGTGAATTATGGCATGCCAACCTATTTAATAAACACATTATATAGTTATGTCATGTCATCCTGTTTACATAGTCTCATATTTTGAACTATGTCTTTCCATCTTTTTTAGTTAGCCATCATAATGTGAATTGTGTCATGCTATCCTGTTTAGTTAGCCATCATATATGTGAAATTATGTCATGCTATCCTGTTTGGTTAGACAACATAAATATGAATTATTTCATGCCCTCTTTTATTCCCCACTATCCATTGCACCTATCTATCATACAATGTCTATACTTTCAATTACTTTTCTTGTTTATCAGCCATTTGAATTGGAGAGCGTGATGGCAGTATCTAAGGGAGTAACAACACGGTCTTCAGAAAAGATAGTGCTACCAGTTGATGCAGATAGAACCACGGTGGTACTTGCCTAAGGACCAGATCCACCACACATAACCCAGACTCTCGCAGATTGTACCCCTACCCAGTTGGGCAGAGAACCAACTACACACCTTCTAACCCCAACCCGGACAGATAGTAACCCAGTTCTAGTTGACACAGCACCGTCTCCACCACAGAGCACCCAAACACGAGCAGTTAGTAAGGGAACTGCAGTGCCCAAAGCACGAGGACCACCACTCCGAATCCCAACTCAACGCTTAAAGGAGATAGAACCACGGTTGTACTTGCCCAAGAACCAGCCCCACCACACATAACTCAGACTCACGCAGATTGTACCCCTACCCAGTTGGACAGAGAACCAACTACACCCCTTCTAACCCCAACCTCAGCAGATAGTAACCCAGTTCCTCTTGATACAGCACCGTCTCCACCATAGAGCACCCAAACACGAGCAGTTAGTAAGGCAATTGCAGTGCCCAAAGCACGAGGACCACCACTCCGAACCCCAAGTCAACGCTTAAAGCAGAAGAGGAATTGTTCTCAGGTCAGGTTCCGTAGCTATGGTTCATACTACTTTACTCTTGCATCACTGTATTTACTCATACCAACTATTTTCAAATTTGAAGGATGGAATTGAAACTCCAATGGTGCAACAGGTATGTTTTAAACCTGTTTCTTTAACTGGTTTGCTGTTGTAACCTACTCTATGTTGATTTCAGTTTCAATTGAATAAACAGTTATGTTCTCATGTCATGCACATTACAAGTGTTGTTATTGCTCTATAGTTACCCACACTTATATTCTGTCTATCCTGCTTTGTCTTGAACAAATATTATTTGAACTGTGTCTCTATCTTGATTTGGCAACAAAAACTAGAATGATATAGACCATAAAGTGACCATGGTACATAGATATATGTTTGTTTCATGCTGTTATCCTGCCCACTTTACTACTGAACTCATTTACCAAAATGAGTTTCATATACAACATGGTAAACATGTGATGTGTCTGCTTGTTTCTCTTTTAGAATGTGGACAAAATATTGTAGAACAGTACCGCGTTATCCAATGGTAAATGAAGTAATGCAGATAAGGTTCAAGATAGTGAGACATCCCTGTTGGTCTCCAAGAAAGCTGATAAAAACTATCTTGATGACAGTGAGGGAACCCAAAAGTCATGTGTTGATGTAGTGTTCGTGTTACTGGCCACTACTGCTAGCACAAGCTCTTCGAACTCGCTGCCTGAATCAGTTCGTCTTCTTGAGTCTCAACTTCAAGTTCAAAGACATCGATCAGATGTGCTATGACAGGAGGCTGAAGGACTAAGGAAGTCCCTGTAGAATTCAGATGCATATTTTCTGGTGCAACAGCAAGCGCTCGAGGATTTAAGCGCCAAACAAGAGAAAGTTAATAAGCTTGCTAAGCATCTTGCCAGCATTATGGGTACCCAGGATATTGTTTCTTGAGACCTTCTGAAGTGGTTTCAGTTCTGGATTTGTTTTGCTGCAGCATTTATTTGCGCTGGTCGCCAACTTTGACAACCAGTGTATATGATATGCTGCTTTGTTCCCTATATTTGCACTGCTGGCGAACTTTGATGCCCAGTGGATGTATTTTGTGTAATAGCCGTGATAACCTAGCGTTAGTTGCTTGCTTATTTATTTCCTTGTTGTCTTGTTTATTTGTTTGCTTGTAGTCATTGCAGTTCTTTTTCCGCGGTTAGCTAGTGGCTGCAATAACCTATTTTTTAAAACTAGGCCACAATAACCATGGGCTAATATTTACTGTAGTGACACTGGGCCTCCTACTGGCCGTAGAAACAGTGGGCCTTCTACGGGCCGTAGAAACAATGGGCCTTCTACGGGCCGTAGAAACAATGGGCCTTCTGCGGGCCGTATTATCAATGGGCCTTATACGGGCCGTATAATCGATTGGCCAAACATGGGCCAAACAGACCGCATTATGGCCGTAAACGGGCTAGAGTTGGAATCGTCCATTCATGGGCCGACCATAACGGGCCATCGTTAATAGGCCGTATTTGATGACGCTATGAAATCGACCCAACGTATTAACGGACCACAAAGGGGCCGACTGTAACCATGGGCTGAATTTGGCCCACAAGCAGAAAATGACAATAACGGGCCGTAAGTAAACGAATGCTGGAAATGAGCCCAAGAATAAATGGGCTCTGAGAAGGCTGAAAGATAACATGGGCTGGAAATGGTGCAACGGAATAACGGGCCGTTAATGGGTATAAAGTGATACACTGTTCATTACGGGCCAGTTTCACCATGGGCCGTTAATGGGTGTAAAGTGATACACTGTTCATTACGGGACAGTTTCACCACGGGCCGTTAGTAGGCCAAGAGTTACATAGGGCCTCATATGGGCCGAAAGACGTCATGGGCCATACATGGGCCAGAAGTGAAAATGGGCTGGAATCATATTGGATGGCCCAGATGACGCTAGCTACTGGGCCAAATTCGGATAGGGCGTAACGGGCCTTGGGTTAGCGGGCTGTAAATGGGCTATATTCGAACGAGCCATTAACAAGCTTTCCATGGGCCGGCCCGCCAGCTTTTGACCAAGTCAAACAGGCCAGCCTTTTCATAGGAATGGGCCTCTTTTGGGCCGTGCCACGTGTCGATGTATCATAGGCGCCTTCTGTCCATTGAGTGGTTGACATATGTCCCAACGATGAGCCGACACGTGTTTCCTCCAGCCAATGATGATTTTACACGTGGAAAATCCCCATTGGTCGGGGCTGTTAATGGGTTATCGGATCCAAAACCCGACCCGATAGCTTAACAGCGTTTCGTTACGGTGGATGCCACGTGTCGGTCACCCTTGACGAAAGCACTTCTGTGATGCGCGAAGTGGACACTTCCATGATGATAATTTTGGTAATGTCATGGAACACTTCTACGACATCACAGGTATGACTATCTTGATTCTGTCATAAATTTGTCATGGATGTACATGCATGACAAAAAAAGATACCTACTATGACAAACACGTATCATCACGGAAGTGTATTTTTTTGTAGTGGAAGAACCTGAGGCTCGAGTATAGTAAGGCCGAAGAAGAGCTATATTCCACGGCCGCTTGGTCTCCTCCTCCGATTTACGTGAGTCTTTGTGCTCTCGAACATCAATGAGGTAGTATGACCCGTTGTGCAGATTCTTGCTGACCACAAAAGGTCCTTCCCAAGGTGGGGATAATTTGTGCATATCAGTCTGATCCTGGATGAGCCGGAGCACCAGATCGCCCTCTTGAAAAGTTCTGGTCTTAACCCGGCGGCTGTGATAACGTCGGAGATCTTGTTGATAAATCGCCGAACATGCTGCTGCAAGATCACACTCCTCATCTAACAGGTCCAGTGAGTCCTGACGTGCTGTCTCATTATCAGCTTCAATATAAGCTGCTACACGGGGCGAGTCGTGACGTATGTCACTAAAAAGAACTGCCTCCGCTCCATAAACCATGAAGAAAGGCGTGTAACCCGTAGATCTGTTGGGTGTGGTGTTGATGCTCATAACACTGAAGTTAACTCCTCAACCCAACAACCGGTGTCCGTTTCAAAGGAACCATAAGCCGGATTTAATACCTCTCAAAATTTCTTGATTTGCCCTCTCCGCTTGACCATTAGATTGGGGGTGAGCCACCGATGCTATATCAAGCCGGATGTACTCACATTGGCAAAATTCCTCCATCTCTCCCTTTGACAGATTAGTACCATTATCGATTATAATACTGTGTGGAAAGCCAAACCGAAATATCACCTTTTTAATGAGCTGAACTGCCGTGGCTGCATCACACTTACTGACTGACTCTGCTTCCACCCATTTGGTCTTTTTTTCCTTGGATCACTTAAAAGGTCCAACCATATCAAGCCCCCAAGTTGCGAACGGCCAAGTTATTGGAATCATCCTCAACTCCTGAGCCGTAATGTGAGCACGGCATGTGAATTTTTGACAACCATCACATCGTTTAACTAGATCATCCGCATCAGCGTGAGCCGTTAACCAATAAAAACCATGACGAAAAGCCTTAGCCACCAAAGACTTTGAACCGGCGTGGTGACCACAATCCCCTTCATGGATTTCTCGCAAGATATCACAACCATCTTGAGGAGAAACTCAATGCTGAATTGCCCCTGTGATGCTGTAACGATGTAACTCCCCGGCTTAAGTTCTTCTACTTAGCCATCTGAAGACTGTGGAGTAAGGTCTCATACTCAGCTGCATTGTTAGTAGAGGGGAACATTAAACGGAGAACATAACAAAACTTGTCACCTCGTGGGGAAGTTAGTATGACTCCAGCCCTTGAGCCCTCCAACTGTCTGGATCCATCAAAGTGAATAGTCCAGTACGTGTTATCTGGCTTTTCCTCTGGTGCCTGCAACTCTGTCCAGTCATTGATGAAATCCATGAGCGCTTGGGATTTAATGGCTGTGCGAGGCGTGTATTTGAGCCCGTGAGGGCCAAGCTCAATAGCCCACTTAGCAATCCGGCCAGTTGCTTCTCTGTTTTGAATGATATCTCCCAGAGGGGACGAACTGATCACTGTGATAGGATGACCCTGAAAATAATGTTTGAGCTTCCGGCTTGCCATAAACACTCCACACACCAGCTTCTGCCAATGTGGATACCTCTGCTTTGATTCAATGAGCACCTCACTGATATAATAAACCGACCGTTGAACCGGATACTCCTTTCCAGCTTCCTTGCGCTCCACCACAACAGCCATGCTAACAGCTCGGGCATTAGCAGCCACATACAGCAACAACAACTCTTTATTGATCGGAGCTGCAAGCACAGGCGGTTCAGCTAACTGCATCTTCAGATCCTGAAACGCTTCATCAGCCGCCTCGCTCCAGACAAAATCATCTGTTTTCTTTAGCATCTGATATAGAGGGATGGCCTTCTCCCCAAGACGACTGATAAACCGGCTCAAAGCCGCAATCCGGCTGCCTAAACATTGAACGTCATTGATACACGCCGGTCTAGCCAAAAATGTAATTGCTGAGATTTTTTCCGGATTGGCCTCAATGCCTCTGTTTGACACCAGAAAACGCAAGAGTTTGCCTACCGGGACACCAAAGACACACTTTTCCGGATTGAGCATCATCTTGTAAACCCGGAGGTTGTCAAAGGTTTCTGTCAAATCATCTATCAATGTTTCCTCCTTCTTGGATTTTATCACAATATCATCTACATATGCATGAACATTGCGCCCAATCTGCTTATTAAGACAATTCTGAACACAACGTTGATAAGTCGCCTGGGCACTTTTGAGCCCAAAAGGCATGGAGACGTAGCAGAAGGCTCCAAAAGGAGTTATAAAAGCCGTCTTCTCCTGGTCCTTAACTGCCATTTTGATCTGATGATAACCAGAATAAGCGTCCAAAAAACACAAACGACCATAACCCGACGTAGCATCAATGATCTGATCAATACGAGGGAGGGCAAAGGGATCTACAGGGCAAGCCTTGTTCAAGTCTATGTAATCTATACACATACGCCAAGTGCCATTTTTCTTAAGAACCAGCACCGGATTAGCCAACCACTCTGGGTGAAAGACCTCAACAATAAACCCTGCGGCCAACAACCGAGCTACCTCTTCACCAATAGCCTTACACCTTTCTTCATTGAAGCGGCAGAGGAATTGCCGCACCGGTTTAAAATTAGGATCAATGTTAAGTGTGTGCTCAGCGAGTTCCCTCGGTACACCTGGCATGTCAGAAGGCTTCCATGCAAATATGTCCCGGTTCTCATGGATGAACTTGATGAGCGCGCTTTCCTATTTTGGACCCAGGTTAGCGCTGATGCTGAACTGTTTGGATGAATCACCAAGGACGAAATCAACCATCTTAGTATCTGTGGCCGACTTAAACTTCAACGCCGGATCGTGTTCTGTAGTCGGCTTTTTCAAAGAAGTCATATCTGCCGGATCAACTTTGTGTTTGTAAAACTTTAGCTCTTCTGTGGCACAAACCGACTCAGCATAAGCCGCATCACCTTCCTCACATTCCAAAGCGATCTTCCTGCTCCCGTGTACTGTGATGGTCCCCTTATGGCCTGGCATTTTGAGCTGTAGATAAACATAGCACGGCCTTGCCATGAACTTGGCGTAAGCCGGTCGCCCAAACAAAGCATGATACAGACTTTTGATTTTTACCACCTCAAAGGTCAATGTTTCTGACCTTGAATCATGATCATCTCCAAAAGCCACCTCTCAGGCTATCTTGCCCACTGGATATGCAGACTTACCAAGCACCACACCATGGAAAACGGTGTTTGACGGTCTAAGATTCTTATCTGTCAACCCCATACGACGGAAGGTATCATAGTATAGAATGTTGATACTACTTCCCCCATCCATCAGTACCTTGATGAACTTATAACCCCCAACTTGAGGGGCCACCACTAAGGCCAGATGACCCGGATTATTAACCCGGGGCGGGTGATCTTCTCTACTCCATAAAATGGGTTGCTCAGACCAGCGCAAATACTGAGGCACCGCCGGTTCAACAGAGTTCACTGCCCTCTTGTGAAGCTTCTGATCATGCTTACACAAGCTAGTGGTGAAGACATGATATTTCCCACTATTTAACTACTTAGGATTGCTCTGATAACCCGACTGTTGTTGCTTCTGGTTCCCCTGATGGTTGTAACCTCCCTGGTTTCCCTGGTTCCCTTGATTGCCGTGTCCGATTTGATTGCCCTGAAATCCTGAACTGGAATTGCCGCCTCCGTAACCCGGCCCGTGGAAACCACCTCCTGAACCGCCGGGCGGGCCATTATCATACTGAAACATATTGGAGTTCTTGAAATCTCGCATGATATAACAATCCTTCCAAAGATGTGATGCTGGCTTCTCCTTTGATCCATGCTTTGGACAGGGTTGATTTAGCAGTCGCTCCAAGTTGGGGCCTGAACCTCCGCCCCTCTGGGGCTGCTTACCCTTACGGTGCTGACCATTCTCCTGAGCATTGTTGTTAGCTACAAAGTCCAAACTATTGTCGGCCTTGCGCTTACCATTGTTCCCATGGCCAGCTGGATTATGCTGCCGACCCTTGGTGTTGTCGTTCTTTTTCCCTTCCCCCGGTTTGTCCTCCTCTGAGTCATGGTCTTTGGTATTATCTGAATCGGCGTACTTAACCAAAGCGGCCATAAGCGTTGACATATCATTACAGTGACGTTTGAGCCTTCCTAACTTCTGTTTAAGTGGCAGAAAACGGCAATTTCCCTCCAACGTTAACACTGCGGTATCTGCATTGATACGATTTGATGAATGTAAAATAGCTGAGACCCGCTTTACCCAATGGGTCGTGGACTTCCCAACCTCTTGGACACAAGCGGCCAGATCCACAATTGACATGGGCTGTTTACAAGTATCTTTGAAGTTCTGGATACACCGGTGCTTCAATTCGGCCCATGATCCGACAAAATTAGTTGGTAAGCTCTTCAACCAAGTACGAGTTGTCCCTTCCAACATCATGGTTAAGTATTTAGCACATACTGCTTCATCCACATCTAACATCTCCATTGCCATCTCGTAGCTCTCAACCCATGCCTCTGGCTGCAGATTAGCGGTGTAATTGGGTACCTTACGAGGGCCTTTGAAATCCTTGGGCAGTTGCACATTACGCCAAGCGGGGGTGAGACACGGCACCCCTAAGGAACTGAATACCACACCTGGCTCTACTGAAGCGGTAGGGTGAACCGGAGTAGGTTGACGGGCTCCGTGCAGAGCTGCTAACTTGGCCTCTCGACGTGTGCGACCATGATCCACCACATCCTGCGCATTAGCACCTCCCCCAGCCGGGTTGTGCACTTGCGGCGAGTTACAGCGACGTGCACTGCTTGATACGGCCGGTTTGTCCTCAACGTGCCTGCTGTAGCTCCGGCTTGGACGGGGGGGTGTGGAATGAATCCTCTCACGACTATGCGAATAAAGGAGCTCTCTGGCTCGTCGTGCCTCAACCGCAACTGGTGATTCACCGTCGGTTGGGAGTGCTGCCAATCGTGAAGCGGCGGCCACAATATTGTCCAATGGGTTGGAGTAATGCCCCGAGGGAGTTGGAACATACTGTGGCACAATGTTGTTCTGACGAGGCGGGTCCATCGTGCGCGGCTGAACCGGAGCTCCTGTCCCAGGCACCTCCGTCCGGTTTAATACTGGCTGGTTACTAGTACCTGCTCCTCGCATGTTGAAGAGATTTCTTGCCTCATAACTCGGCGGGAGATGCGATCGGTATCTTCTTCTCATGACTTCCTCTGAGGCATTCTGATCCAGCCTAAGCCGGTAGGCCTGAGCTTCCAACTCGGCCCGTTCTATAGCCATCCTGGCGTTCTCTGCCGCTAGGTCAGCTTTAGCCTGAGTTATCTGATCTTTCACCTTTGCGATCTCCGCATTGTGCTGATCCCGGGCTACCGCGTCCACCTCCGCGGCCATCAATGTTGCCAAAGCGGCGAACAAGTTAGACAGAACTTGAGCCGGAGGCGGCGCAGAGCCTCCTGCCCCCGCCGGTGTTGATGTTGCTGAACCAGAGAGCATTGCTGCGGCGGTTGATGAGCGGGGCGCTGCTTGAGTACCGGCCATCAAGATAGCGACCTGGCTTGGTAGATCAAGGGAGTCCGGAATACTGTTGCCCTCGGAACCTCCATCAATCCGGCCATCCTGCAACTGATAGAGCGATTCGGTCTCTCTAGAAGACTCGTCGTCGGAACAGACGACGGTTTCTCCCTTGGATGCCGGTCCATCCTCATATTCTGCTCCATGGATGACACCTACGAAAACATGCTTTGCCATGGGCTGAACTGGGGAGGTGCTTGCACGCTGAGCTGTCTCGATGATGTCGGTGCAGGTGTCCGGCTCAGGGCCCGGTTCGCCAATCTTGCCAATGAAGACGTGAATCCTACCAAAGGGGACCCGGTACCTGTATTCGTTTGTATCGGCCTCGGGGCCCCATCCCGCGTTGTCGATGTAGAGCTTGCCGTGACGACTCTTCGTCATCGGGCCCACAGCGTATCCCTTGAGTCCATCAAAGCTGCCCTTTAAGAACTCGAAACCATCGTGCGATAGCCCCACGGTGGGCGCCAACTGTTGTGGGTTTGTCACGGCATATGTCCTCGTGAAAGGACTTAGTCGTGGAGCCATTGCTACGGGTTAGCTTAAAGGGGTTAAACCGGACAAGGGGGACACGAGGGTTTTTATACTAGTTCGGCCGCTTCGATGAAGGTAAAAGCCTACGTCTAGTTGTGGTTGGTATTGCTAGGGTTTTGATGACCAGGGAGCAAATCCGCTTTGCCTGGCTCTCGAGTTGTTGTTCGTTGTTCCTAAACCACTGCTGGGTCGTCCCTTTATATACACAGGTCGACGCCCGCTGGTTTACAGAGTACCGAGGCCGGATCATAAACATGTCTGGCCCGGTCTCTATTCCTTCTACTTACAATACAAGTTTACATGATAACATCGATTCACTACTATAGGCCTTAATCCATCTTTGGGCTTTGGGCCTTATTAAAGCGCCAGTATATCGCCATATTCATGGGCTTCAATCTTCATGGAGCTAATCCGGTTACTCCTGGCCGGTTTACGTCCAGTAGTATATCCTCAACACATCCCCTCTTTTGTCTACTTCTATCGGTAACTTTACTTGGAGCTATATTTTTATTCACCATGATATGTGTTTTGCTTGGAGCGTCTTGTATGATTTGAGTCTTTGCTTTTTAGTTTACCACAATCATCCTTGCTGTACACACCTTTTGGGAGAGACACACATGATTTGGAAATTGTTAGAATACTCTATGTGCTTCACTTATATCTTTTGAGTTATATAGTTTTTTCTCTAGTGCTACACTTATATCTTTTAGAGCACGTAGGTGGATTTGTTTTATAGAAACTATTGTTCTCTCATGCTTCACTTAGATTATTTTGAGAGTCCTACAAAACAGCATGATAATTTGTGCTTTAATTATGTTAGGCATTCAAGATTAATAAAAAATTTCTTATGAGTGTGTTGAATACTATGAGAAGTTTGATACTTGATAATTGTTTTGAGATATGGAGATGGTAATATTAGAGTCATGCTAGTTGAGTAGTTGTGAATTTGAGAAATACTTGTGTTAAACTTTGTGATTCCCGTAGCATGCACGGATGGTGAACCGTTATGTGATGAAGCCGGAGCATGATTTATTTGTTGATTGTCTTCCTTATGAGTGGCGGTCGGGGACGAGCGATGGTCTTTTCCTACTAATCTATCCCCCTAGGAGCATGCGCGTAATACTTTGCTTTGATAACTTGTAGATTTTTGCAATAAGTATATGAGTTCTTTATGACTAAGGTTGAGTCCATGGATCATATGCACTTTTCTTCCTTCCAACATTGCTAGCCTCTCTAATACCATGCACCTTTCGCCGGTATCATACACCCACCATATACCTCCCTCAAAACATCCACCATACCTACCTATCATGGCATTTCCATAGCCATTCCGAGATATATTGCCATGCAACTTTCCACCGTTCCGTTTACTATGACACGCTCCATCATTATCATATTGCTTTGCATGATCATGTAGTTGACATTGTATTTGTGGAAAAGCCACCATTCGTAATTCTTTCATACATGTCACTCTTGATTCATTGCATATCCCGATACACCGCCAGAGGCATTCACATAGTCATATTTTGTTCTAAGTATCGAGTTGTAATTGTTGAGTTGTAACTAAATAAAAGTGTGATGATCATCATTTTTAGAGCATTGTCCTAGTGAGGAAAGGATGATGGAGACTATGATTCCCCCACAAGTCGGGATGAGACTCCGACGAAAATAAAAAAAAAGAGTCCAAAGAAGCCCAAATAAAAAAAAGAGGCCATAAAAAAAGGAAAAGGCCCAAAAAATGAGAGAAAAAGAGAGAAGGGACAATGCTACTATCCTTTTACCACACTTGTGCTTCAAAGTAGCACCATGATCTTCATAATAGAGAGTCTCCTATGTTTTTTTTGACCATGAAGACTGCAGGGCTTGCACCCCACAGCATTTTATTAATAAAAGCAAAAGGCATACAGAGTTTCCTCAAGGTGAGGAAAGAAAGAAAAGAATAAAAGAAAAGAGGGAAGGCTCTAAAGAAGGCTATACAGAGAAGGGGTGCACTATACCTAATAATTACAAAGAAACAAAGAAGAGTCTCCTATGTTATCACTTTCATATACTAGTGGGAATTTTTCATTATAGAACTTGGCTTGTATATTCCAATGATGGGCTTCCTCAAAATGCCCTAAGTCTTCGTGAGCAAGCGAGTTGGATGCACACCCACTTAGTTCCTTTTGTTGAGCTTTCATATACTTATAGCTCTAGTGCATCCGTTGCATGGCAATCCCTACTCACTCACATTGATATCTATTGATGGGCATCTCCATAGCCCATTGATACGCCTAGTTGATGTGAGACTATCTTCCCTCTTTTTTTCTCCTCCACAACCACCATTCTATTCCACCTAAAGTGCTATATCCATGGCTCACGCTCATGTATTGCATGAAGATTGAAAAAGTTTGAGAACACCAAAAGTATGAAACAATTGTTTGGCTTGTCATCGGGGTTGTGCATGATTTAAATACTTTGCGTGGTGAAGATAGAGCATAGCTAGACTATATGATTTTGTAGGGATAACTTTCTTTGGCCATGTTATTTTGAAGAGACATAATTACTTAGTTAGTATGATTGCAGTATTATTATTTCTATGTCAATATTGAACTTTTGTCTTGAATCTTTTAGATCTGAATATTCATACCACAATTAAGAAGAATTACATTGAAATTATGCCAACTAGCATTCCACATCAAAAATTCTGTTTTTATCATTTACCTACTCGAGGACGAGAAGGAATTAAGCTTGGGGATGCTTGATACGTCTCCAACGTATCTATAATTTTTTATTGTTCCATGCTATATTATATTCTGTTTTGGACATTATTGGGCTTTATTATACACTTTTATATTATTTTTGGGACTAACCAATTAACCGGAGGCCCAACCCATAATTGCCGTTTTTGCCTATTTTAGGGTTTCGCAGAAAAAGAATATCAAACAGAGTCCAAACGGAATGAAACCTTCGGGAACATGATTTTCGGAACTAACATGATCTAGAGGACTTGGACCCTACGTCAAGCAATCAACGAGGAGGGCACGAGGTAGGGGCGCGCGCCTACCCCCCCCAGGCGTGCCCTCCACCCTCGTGCCCCCCTGTTGCTCCATCGACGTACTCCTTCCTCCTATATATACCTACATACCCCCAAACAACCATATACGGAGCCAAAACCCTAATTCCACCACCGTAACTTTCTGTATCCATGATATCCCATCTTGGGGCCTGTTCCGGAGCTCCGCCTGAGGGGGCATCGATCATGGAGGGCTTCTACATCAACACCATAGCCTCTCCGATGAAGTGTGAATAGTTTACCTCAGACCTTCGGGTCCATAGTTATTAGCTAGATGGCTTCTTCTCTCTTTTTGGATCTCAATACAAAGTTCTCCCCCTCTCTTGTGGAGATCTATTCGATGTAATCTTGTTTTGTGGTGTGTTTGTTGAGACCTATGAATTGTGGGTTTATGATCAAGTTTATCTATGAACAATATTTGAATCTTCTCTGAATTCTTTTATGTATGATTGGTTATCTTTGCAAGTCTCTTTGAAGTATTGGTTTGGTTTGGCCTACTAGATTGATCTTTTTTGCAATGGGAGAAGTGCTTAGCTTTGGGTTCAATCTTGCGATGTCCTTTCCCAGTGACAGTAGGGGCAGCAAGGCACGCATTGTATTGTTGCCATCGAGGATAACAAGATGGGGTTTATATCATATTGCATGAGTTTATCCCTCTACATCATGTCATCTTGCTTAAAGTGTTACTCTGTTCTCTTGAACTTAATACTCTAGATGCATGCTGGATAGCGGTCGATGTGTGGAGTAATAGTAGTAGATGCAGGCAGGAGTCGGTCTACTTGTCTTGGACGTGATTCCTTTATACATGATCATACCTAGATATTCTCATAACTATGCTCAATTCTGTCAATTGCTCAAGAGTAATTTGTTTACACACCGTGAATACTTATGCTCTTGAGAGAAGCCACTAGTGAAACCTATGGCCCCCGGGTCTATCTTCCATCATATTAATCTTCCAATACTTAGTTATTTTTATTGCCTTTTATTTTACTTTGCATCTTTATCATAAAAATACCAAAAATATTATCTTATCATATCTATCAGATCTCACTCTCGTAAGTGACAGTGTAGGGATTGACAACCCCTTATCGTGTTGGTTGTGAGGATTTATTTGTTTGTGTAGGTGCGAGGGACTCGTGCGTGGCCTCCTCCTGGATTGATACCTTGGTTCTCAAAAACTAAGGGAAATACTTACGCTACTTTGATGCATCACCCTTTCCTCTTCAAGGGAAAACCAACGCAAGTGCTCAAGAGGTAGCAGTGATGTAACCAAGCGTTTCTTCAACTCCTGAAAACTAGCCTCACATTCCTCACTCCATTTGAACTTGGTGTCATTCTTCAACAACTCAGTCATAGGCTTTACAATCTTGGAGAAATTCTCAATGAACCTCCGGTAGTATCCTGCGAGTTCAAGAAAACTCCGGATCTCTCCAATTGACATGGGTGCCTCCCAATTTGTCACAGTGACAACTTTGGTGGGGTCTAGTGCTATTCCTTCTCCGGATATAACATGTCCAAGGAATCCAACTTCATTCAACCAAAACTCGCACTTGCTGAACTTGGCATATAGCTGATGTTCTCTGAGCTTCCCAAGTACCAAATGCAAATGCTCTTTATGCTCCTCTTCATTCTTCGAGTAAACCAGAATATTATCTATGAACACCACAACAAACTTATCCAAAAACTCCATAAACACCTTGTTCATCATGTTCATAAAATAAGAAGGTGCGTTAGTCAGGCCAAATGACATAACAGTATACTCATATAGCCCGTACCTCGTGGTAAAAGCTGTCTTAGGTATATCCTACTCTCGAATCTTCAGTTGGTGGTACCCTGATCGCATATCGATCTTGGAAAACACCGTAGCACCTTGCAGCTGATCAAACAAATCATTGATCATAGGCAGTGGGTACTTGTTTTTGATCGTCACCTCATTCAATCCTCAATAATCAACAACCATCCTTAACGATCCATCCTTCTTCTCCACTAGAAGTACTGGCGATCCCCAAGGTAACGAACTTGGGCGAATATATCCTTTATCCAATAACTCCTTAATCTGCTTCTTAATTTCCGCTAAATCCTGTGCGGGCATCCTGTATGGTCTCTTAGATATTGGCCCTCTGCCTGGCAAAAGCTCAATCAAGAACTCGATGTCTCTATCCGGTGGCATGCCTGGAAACTCTTCGGGAAATACATCTGGGTAATCCTTTCACCACTGGTACTTCCTCCTTTACAACTCCTGATAAGGAATTTACCTGAGTCCTAATCGGCACATGCCGGGATACATACTTGATCCTTCTTCCTTCTGGGGTGGTGAGCAAAATTGAGTTACTGGCACAATCGATGTTTCCTCCATACATCTAGCCAATCCATACCCAGAATCACATCCAAACCTTGTGACTCCAAAATTATCAAGTCAGAGGGGAAAACATGACTCCCTATGGTTAATTGCAACTGAAAACATCCACTGCTTGCCATATACTCGACTCCGGGTGAGGTTACTAGCATAGGTGTCTTAAGAACTCTAGTGCGCAACTTATACTTATCCACAAATCCCCTTGATATGTATGAATGCGATGCACCAGTATCGAAAAGAACGAATGCAGTAAATGACTTAACCAAAAACTTACCTATTACTGCATCTGGCTGGGCTTCAATCTCCTCCACGTTAACGTGGTTCACTTGCCCCCTGTTGAAAGGGTTGGGCTTCTTCCCAGAACTTCCATTGCCGTTTCCATTCTTAGCTTCAGGACATTCATTGGCGTAATGTCCAGTCTTCTGGCACTTGTAACAAGTAACGTGTCTTAGATCTTTCTTGGAGGGCGTTGCTGGGTTGGAACGGTTCTGTCCGTTGCTTCCTCCATTACCATTCATGTTCTTGGAGCCACTATGGTTGTGCGAACTCCCTCCAGGGTGATTGTGACCTCCATGGTTATGCTGAAGGGGTCCTCCCGAGTTCGGGGTAAAACGGGGTCTCTGCTGAGCTCCAGAATTATACTTCCCCTATCCATATTTCCTCTCGCGGTTATCAATCTGCTGATGCTTCCCTTCAATCATGAGAGCTCTATCTACCAACTCCTGGTAGTTATTGAAATTTGCCACCATCAACTCCATGCTCAACTCATCATTCAGTCCTTCCAAAAACTTCTCCTGCTTGGCTGCATCTATAGCGACGTCATCTGGGCATAACGTGCTAGCTTACTAAAGTCATCAACATATTGGCCAACTGTGCGTCCTCCTTGGCGTAAGTTGCGAAATTGACGCTTCTTCATGTCCATAGCTCCTGTTGATACATGGGCAGTGTGAGAGGCCTGCTGGAACTGGTCCCATGTAACAGTGGCTATAGGATAGGTGACAGTGTAATTCTCCCACCATAAGGCGGCTGGTCCATCCAATTTGTGTGCGGAAAAATGCACTTTCTCAGCATCTGTGCATCATGCAGTGGTTAACTCCCTTCCAATCCAGCGGAGCCAATCATCTGCAACTATTGGCTCGGTGCGACTGGAAAACACCGGCGGCTGCAACCTCAGAAAACGGGCTAAGTTATCAACTGGGGGTGGTGGTGGTGGGTTGTTGTTGTTGTTGCCTTGGTTCTGAACTAACAACTGCATCAAGGTATTATGCTGCTGGATCAACTGAGTGAGCTCCGGTGGAAAGGTAAATCTGGGGTCACGTCTCGGAGGCATCTGAGGGTTTAGAGGGAAGAGAATAGAATAGAATGAGGTCTAGTGAGAAAAAACTACCCATATGCACATGAGACAAACACAAACATATCACTCAATCATTAAAGCAAGGCATACAATCGGTCTAGAACTATCATTACAAAAGTGCTCGGACTATTCTATATACATGGTGGAATACTACTACTGTTTTGGTGGTCGACTAGAAAAATTGATCGGTCGAAGATTCCATGATATCTGCTCCAGCTTTATCAACATAGTCATCATCGCTATCGTCGGGGTCCGAGTCGGTGTCGTCGATGCTGATGTAGTCTTCAGAACGAATCTCCTTGGGTTCGTCGTCTTCTCCTCCTGGCGCAGGGTCTCCCATGAATACTCCTAGCTTCCTTGTCAGGTCGTCATTCTTCTCCACTAGTACGACGATTTCCTCCTCATAATCTTCGCGAGTAGCCTTGAGTTCTTCCTCCATCTCCGTGATCCTTGTCATTGCCTTCTTCAGATCTATCATGCCTGCGCACATCTGATTCTCCTGGCGGCGAATATGCTGTTTTAACTCCTGGATGAAAGCTGCAATGGATCTATCCTTCCTGGTGCTGATCATCTCCCATTGCTCATCTTGGCTCCCACAAATCTGGTAGATAGTATCCTTAAGCTCCTTGTGGTAAACTTCTCCAATGCGTCCCATGGTGATGTGGGCTACCATACTCTTTCCTAGACTCCAGGTTGGTGCTTCAAAGGAAAACTCTATGGGCTTAGTGACTGGCGTGAATGTCCTTCCTGGAACTTGAACTTCAATCATCCAGCATTCCTTTTCTGGTAAAGTGGCATTGTAGGTCCCGGTGAAGCTTGGTATTCCAATGTTCAGGTACTTAGTGACTTCCTTCAAGTGTCATCCAAAAGGTGCTTCTTCATCCGGTTGTGCAAACTTGTTCCTTGCATCTGCCATCCTAAAGAGTAGAAAATGGAGAGGAGTCAGAAATGAGAAGAGAGTAGTGATCTAGGGCTTTAGCTTAGTGGTCGTGTTCTACAGTCAGCGTGTGCTCTAATACCATCTTGTAGCGACCAGACCTCAAACAGTCCGATCTCTGTGCATCAGTGTCATCCCTGGATCGGTAATGCTGACACGCACAGTACTTGAGGATTTATAACAGAGTAGCAATCACACACTTATTACATCGAATGTCTCAAAAGAGAACTTATTACAATAAATGTGGCTTAAGGCCATCTAATACGATAACAGCGGAAGGCTTGGAAGATAAAGTGAGTCCATCAACTCCCACGGCATCACTGAGTGAAAGACCACGACCTAAGGCTCCTTACTCGTCGTCTGAAAAGTCTGCAACATGATACATTGCAGCCCGAAACTGGTCAGCACATGGAATATGCTGGCAGTGTAACACAAGAGATTAATGAACATAGTAAAGCTATCGCTACATGCATATATGGTTAGTGGAGGCTGTATGGTTAATAGGTTTTGCGAAAAGCCAATTTTTCCCTACTGCAAAGGAATATATTTTGTTTAGCTACAAAGTTTTTTGAAAACATTGAGAATGGTAAACCCCATCTCAATCATAATTAAAAGTAATTAATAACCCAATCAAATTATATTTAAGAGTGATGAGATCCACATGATAATCCAAGAACTAGATACTCAAGATGTCCATAACCGGGGACACGGCTAACCATTATTAGTTTGTACGCTCTGCAGAGGTTTGTGCACTTTTCCCCACAAGACTCGATCTCCTCCGTTGGATTTCCCGCACTAAATAATGTTTGAGAAACGGATGACCGAGACACAGTCTTTTCGAAGAGGTCCCCTTAACTGATAGATAGGCCGGTACACCTACAATCCCCTACATCTGCTAGCCCATCATGGAAAGGTTTCCCACAACTTACTCAACTGTGCCAGAGCCCATAATGGCATGTAGCTGCACACGGAAGTTTCCAGCATGAATAATCTTATGATCCCTTTGAGCCTGGGTGGCGGTCCATAGGAAAATCACACGGTACCCCGGGATTTTCAAAAAATACAGGAAATCACTGGGTTCCCTAGGTGTCTCAATCCACCCAGATGTGTACTAAAGTTGCCACCTTAACTTAACCATTAAATTAACAACTCACATCTGTCATGGATACACTCAAACCTAAACCACGTCTACTAGCATAGCATAGCCATATAAGCAACGTAGAAGTAACTCCCAGGGTTTGATAATAAAACAGGTGAATAGGTACTACCTCATCTACTTCCCAACCCACAATTTATTCAGATCCTAACCATGCAATTGTTTGAGGGTTGATCTAATGCAATAAAAACTGGGTAGTAAAGAGGTATGATCAAAGTGTTACTTGCCTTGCTGATGATCCGTGAAACCTAGAGACTCGTAGTAACATGCTTCGCACTCCGGGTACTCTATCGCAAAACAAACAAGCATACAATAAGCAATCAAGCAAGAAGCACGGGTAAAACTCAAATAAGAAGATCTAACCAGAAAGTTTAACTTAAGAACTCCGGTTTGCAAAAAGAATCAAAACAAACGAAGCAACGCAACTCAAATTGCGAAAGAAACAAGCTCCGATTACTAATCTGGACTAAAGTCAAATTTTACAGTAGCAAAAACTTGTTTAAGTTGGTTAAACAGAAAGAGGGCTTCAAGACGAAACTCTAGGCGCTTGAATCGCCTGATTCCGATAAACGAGCGAAAAGATAAAGTAAAACGAAAATTGGATCTGAAATCGCGATCGAAAATAATCACGATAAATCCGAGAAAAAGAAAAACTGACGAACAGACTAACGAACGAACGTTCACTATCTGGGGCTAACGGACGAAAACCGTTCTTTAAAACGAACATACGGACGAACATCCGCTAAATAACTAAACCGAAAAAACCGAACCGAATCTAAAAAAAACGGATTTATGGTTTTCGAAAAAAAACCGATCAGTTTTTCTCGCGAAAACCGAGGCGGCGGCGGCGACCACCTCTGGCGGGTCCGCCGAGGCGGCGGCGGTGGCAGCGGCGGGGGCAGCGCGGGCTGGTGGGCTTCGGGGATCGGCAGGCGCGGCTTATAAAGCCCCCTGGAGCGGAGTCCCGCTCGGGTACGGTCCGGAGTCGGTTTCTTTTTTTTAAATAATTACGATGTGCAGAAAAAGAAAGAAAAGAAATACTGAACGGACTCCAAAAACCCCGAAATAAAATTTTCCCGTCCTCTAAAAATGTGGCGGACAAGGTGAACATTTATTTGGGCCTAAAATGCAATTTTGAAAAATGCAATTTTTTCCTAATTCAAATAAAATAGCAATAAAACTCCGAATAAAAATATTATTTGATTTTAATATTAAATCTCCAATATTTCTTTATTTTGAGGAAGTCATTTATCCTCTCCCTTTTATTTTTATAAAAGAAATATTCGAAGAGAAAATAATTAAAATCAAACGATCCTCTTTTCAAAATTTGAGAAAAACTCAAATATGAAAATAACGAAATTCCCAACTCTCTCGTGGGTCCTTGAGTTGCGTAGAATTTCTACGATCAAGCTAAAATGCAATAAAATATGATATGCAATGATGATCTAATGTATAACATTCCAAATTGAAAATTCGGGATGTTACAGCTGAAGTGTCTGCCGTGTGTTGATGCTCTGACTCATGTTTCTGTTTTCTTGAACTGGAGAATGGAATATGCTATTTTTCTTTATATTAATTATATATATGGTGGTCTTTATAGTACTCAATAGTTAGCAATCTAGCTGCCCTCTTGTCTCTGTTTATTGAATTGAAGAACTGACATGCTCTTTTATAAGGTTTTCTTTTTTGGAGATTACCCGCTAGTCTTCTTATAACACTAAAGTTTTGCAAATATACATGTGTATCCTCTTTCCATGTTTTTTTAGCTGATGATGAATGAGGCAGATTATCCTACTTGTTGACTAGCAAGTCGCACCTGAATTTTTATGAGAGTTCGGGACACTAGTTAAACTGGAAGATTGCATTGTAATTCTTGTTAGGTATTGAAACATATTATAGTTCTGCTTTTGTTGCATCAATTTGGAATTATATTTATCATTTCACTTTAGCTGCTAACTATTTTATGGAATCAATGCTTCATGTGATGTCCAATCTTACATATGCTCCAGATATGAAATTTCTACTAATGAGCAGAAGAAAGATTTATGATGGACAGGCTGAAGTCAAGATTGTGTTCCTCTTTTGACTGCCAGCCATGTTCTTTTGTTTTTCCGTGTCAAGCACAATGCGTATGAATTCGGTACACTGTGAGCTAGCTAGTTTCTTTTCGATGTATACAACTTATGATCGAGAATCTCTCACTGTTTCATGGTTGCATGAAATTTATACTTGTGTAAATATCCTTTTGAGATGAAGTGGCAAAAATTGTAAACCCCCAGTGGTTAGCTTTCGAAGTAGTTGCTAATTGACTTGTCCCATGCCTCTGTTTCTTACTGTAGAATTGACATAGATTTTCTCTATCAATGTCTTCTTCTTTCTTAGAGATCATCCAGTATACCAGTGGTTTTCTGATAGTAAATATTTTTAGCCAATATACATCAGTTTCATGTTTCTAAGTATTGTTCTTGCTGATGATTAAATGTGGCAGATCATCCTCTCAGTTTGTTCACTTGATAGCTTCACCTGATTGTTAGAGGAGCTTGGATCACTCCTCGTTAGACTGAATGGAATGATTGCATTATAGTCAACTTGGGGGTAAAATATTCTGCAGCAATCCCATTCTTCTTCATGTCTCCATTGCATTTGGTTAGGTATTTGAATTTTCCTATTATAGTTTTATCTTTGTTGTTGCATTATTTGGATTATCATGTCCCAGATTGTGTTCCCCTTCACACACTTCTCAGACATACTGTCAGCCATGTTGTTTTTGATATGTAACAAGTTTAAGACCATGTCGTAGTACCATTTGTTGAAAGCAGATTGTCCAATTTGTCACAGCATGTATGATGTGCCATTCCTGCGGGGTAATTGTTCAGCTACTGACGAGAGCCAATTATCTAGCTACTGATCAGAGTCAGTTATTTGTTGCATGCTTGCCCATTAATCCATTATGGCCTCAATGTACATGCCGGAGACCAAAAAGTCAAGACTGTGGTGTTACATTTAACACTGTAGAATCATTATGCAAGTTTAACACCAGTGGAAAATGGTGCATGACTGGTCAGGGGTGGATCAAGTTCAGCACCGAGGGCTCCAGTGTTGAACAGACTGTCCAGTTCCGAATCAATCACGCTGGTGGACTGAGTAGCAGGTCCATGGACCATCTAACGATGACTACAAGCACTTTGTTAAGAGTAAAAATGTTTATGCTGAAACTAGGAAGAGAGGACAAAACACTTGAAAATCTCGGGTTGGCCTGTTGTGCAATAAGAAGAGACGTAGACTCTGGAGTGCATCATTTGTGGGAACGGGTCTGAAGACGATGCTGTACCCTGGAATATGGGAACTCCTGCCTGAAGAGGCATTCAGAAGTTGAGGCTCTTGCGTCTTGGTGATGCTGTTGGCGTCCTGTACGGAGCTCATCAAAAGCAAAGTCATGCTGATGCTGTGGGCGCTTCAGGAATGGTGTTATTATATGCAACAAAGGTAATGGCACCACTCACTAAAAAAAGGTAATGGCACTATTGGCACCTCGGTTGACTTTCTCTCGAATTATTTCGTCTGTACCCAACCTGATTACTATGTGTGCGAAGATGAGAAAGGCAAGCAGTACATGTTTGCTATGGAAACCTGATGAATGATTAGGGATGGAGTAAGCTCAACACTGAGGTCTCCTTTGTTGAACAGACTGACCAAGGAAGGTACAGGTATATGCTTAACAACAACAGTTCAAAATCAGTGACACTGGTGGACCGAGTACCATAAAGCTAAAACCAATGGGGTGGAAAAACCTCGTGATGTTGGATGGACACAGCCTGCCTCTAGCTGAATATGTTCAGACATGTTCTGACGGAGCTGGTGATTGGGCTGTACTGCAAGAGGCGATGATGGAGCTGCTACGTTTTCGCTAGTGCGTATCCGTAAGGCTTGGTGTAATGGATGAGGCTCTGGCACTAATCAACTCCCTTAGTTCAGCTGAACAGTTCAGTATGGGGCATTCCATTTTCGAGACCGATTGTCCGGCATTGGCTTGTTGAGATTTTGATCCCTCTCTCACTGATGGGAACCTTCCCTGCTTCCTGAAGCAAAATTCCTTTAGATAAAAAGGAGGACATGAAAGGTTGCCAGTTGATGACCGAAGGATAACAATATCCATTTTATCCATGAGATTATGTACTGCTCTTCTGAAAGATTAATTCTTATTGTTTAGCAATCTGCATGTGTTTTATGTTTCTAAGTTTTGTTCTAGCTGATGATTGAATGTGGCAGATTGATTATCCTCTCAATTTCTTAACTTGCTCATTTCCTCATGACCTGCAATATGTATAAATTGGGTCTGCCTATGAGCCGGTTAGTTTCTTTATTATCATCGAGAAGCATGTTTGTTTCAGTGTGTTTGATCAATCTGAGACCAAGTCGAACACCCAGATTAATATATTTCAGTGTGTTTGATCAATCTGAGACCAAGGAAAAGTGTCTTGAAACTGTATTCTCTGCTTTTTGTTGCAAGGTTGTAGTTCTTCTAGCGGAGCTACCTGACGGACTGACTGCATGCTCGGGGATCTGTCCATTCCAGGTCGCATTGGAACCTCAAAGTTTTGCTCTTTCTCCCTATTTTGTTGATGTCACCTAGAACTAGAAGGTCCTTTGTTCTGGGCACAGTCCAGCGGCTCCAGCACGGCAGCACGAATCAGTTCTGCCCGAATAGGAGACCGTCCAAAATATTTAGTGAAGAATCGACTTGTCCTTTTATCAAGGTCTTCATTCTTATAGACTACCTGGTGGTCTTCTTAGCACTAAAATTTAGCAAATATACATATGTTTCCTGTTTCTGTATCCAGAACAAAGGACCTGTTGCTGACGATGAAATGAGGCAGATATCCTCCTTGTTGACTATGCTATTCTCTGTTTATTGATTTTCTAAATAAAAAAAACATCCAGGAGTACTAGTTTAATTGAAAGAGTGCATTATAGTCGATGAAATTTTCTGTCTGCGTTCATTCTTTTTTGCAATTTATTTCATCTTGTTAGGTATTGAAAGTTTGGAACACACTAAAATTATCTCTTTGCTTTGCTCCGGTTGCAATTATGTTTTTTATCATTTGACTTTAGCTGCTAGCCATTTCAAGGAATCAATGCTTCATGTGATGTTCAATCAGGTTGTGTAACTGCAGTTATAGTTCAGATTGTGCAGTTAGCAATGAAAACAGATTTTCTTGCAGCTATGTGTATTCGCTAATGACTCATTCCCCCTCTTCTTAGTTTCTAATCTGGATCACGGCACAATGATTTATCCCTTCTTTTTAGCTTACACGGAAATCCTAATTCAGTGCATGTGCATGCATGCAGTCAAAATATTAGAAGAGTATGAACAAGCACCCATGAATACCCAGTGCCAATTAGAACATGGATTGAAAGTTCTCTTTCCCATTCAAATTTTGTTTCTCTCACCCGTACATCAGACCAGCACATGCACAAGAAGGGATTATTAATGCAAATGCTAGGTGTAGTGCTGCTGCCACCAGCACATGTGTTCATACCAGTACATTCAACCCTTGATGCATCGCACTGCATATCTATCTATATGCAACTAATATAATTAGAGATTGATGGAGCCGGCACACCCAACACTACCAATGGGGAAGTGCTCGGTCACATGCCCACGTCTTGAGGTTCTTATGGCCTCATTTGAGGTTCTTGCTACTACCATCCACGCAAGCTCAACTTCTGGCTTCTTTAACATAGAGCAGATAATTCAATTAGCTGTTAGTAGTGACTGGTACTAGGTAGCCGAAAGGATCTATTCTTCTTGTTCTTAGAAGATACTGAATTCTTGATGATTGAGTCCGGGCGTCGATGCCCTCTCATGCTAGTGTGTACTCATTCCCGGTACCTCGCAATCCTAAGTATTCATACAGACAACCATTTCTTTTTTTTGGTGAGTAGCTACCCATTGAAGTGAGATTAGTGTGTGTGCTTGGAGCATCCATATAGTCCGCGATGTTCTGCTGGCCATGAAGTCAGTGAAGGTAAAGTAGGCCAGCATGGTGCATTGTACCTTGCATGGTTGGTCGTCATAAATAGATCATGTGGATAACCAACAAGTATCCCTCCCAACCCTAGCTGCCCCTCCTCCTCCCTAGCCGCCCCTCCTCCTCCCTAGCCGCCCCTCCTCCTCTTCCCTTCCTCGCTGCCGCCTGAGGCAGCCGCCGGGCAAGCCCGGGGCGCCAAGGATGGTGGCGGCGGGGCCTCAGTTGCCCTGCCTCTGCGTGGGGAACCCCGGATCTGGAGCGGCGGCTTCATTGGCAAGGCACGACCGGCTAGCAGCCGTGCAGGCGGTGGATCTGGCGTCCCGGCCGCGCGGGCGGCGGGATCTGGTGGTCGTTGGCGGCCGGCGGCGGTTTCTGCCGTGGCCGGTGCGCGCAATCTGGCGCCTCCCCTCCTCCCCTGTTTGGCGTGTAGGCCAACCTCATCGGGCCGCGCTTCCCTGGTTCACCGGTTCTGTACAAGAGGCACTGCTGGTGGCGGGGATCTAGTTCGGGAGAAATCCCTGGTCAGCCATGGCCGGCCGCGTCGACGACGACACCTGAGGGCGCCGTTCCCCTCCTTGGAGGCGTCGGTATGGACTGATCCCCTCACTTCCCCTTCCTCTAGGTCTCCCGGGCGAAAACCCTAACTTTGTTGGGCGGCGACGGCGCTCACGGCGTCGTTCCGTTCTTGACACTACAAAAAAAAACACAGATCCGTGACATTTTGGGCCGAATGAATTTTTTTTCTGTCATACATATGACACTTCTATGACGATAATTGTGACAAAACCCGATACCATCATAGATGTGGTGGGCTCCTACTTCTATGACAAAAAATCATGACAGAAAATGGGCTTTTCGTCCTGGGCGGGCCGGAGACGCAGCTGCATGACATTCTTTGGGCCGTCCATGATGAAAAAAACCGTGGTAGAAGCGAGGGGGGGGGGGATTTCGGGGAGTTCCCGGTTACGGTGGGACGTCGGGGGCCGAGCGATGCGCGTTTCTCTCGTACATGTACGCGCGTGTGTGCGAGGCGTTGTCTCTAACTGAACCCGAGCGAGGCGTTGGGCTCTAACTGAACCCGAGCGATTGCACTGCAGGCTACGCGTTATTGAACCTGAGCGATCGATCAATGGCTGATAACTGAACCCGATCAAGCGATTCCTTTGCTACTGCTACTAACTGAAGCCGATCGATTGGATGAACAGTGAGCATTGCGAGGGGGGGGGGTTGGATGAACAGTGAGCGGTGGCGTTGCCTCTGGATGAACATGACCCCGTGGTGTGGAGGGCTGGATGAATAGTAGACGGTGGAGGGGTGCCCGTGGAGGGGTGGTTGAACATGACCCCGTGGTGTGTAGGGCTGGATGAACAGTAGACGATGGAGTAGCACGCGGTGGAGACTGGATGCACAGGAGCCCGTGCAGACTGGAGGAGGTCGACGGTAGCCCGTGGAGGCTGGAGGAGGTCGAGGTGGAGATGAACAGTATCCCGTGGAGTCACGTTTTGCGGTACGCCACACCCCTCCTGATCAACAGGACCCCCGTTTCGATCATAGCGCTCCAACACAAGTCCGTTTCCTCCGTTTTGCGGTACGACACACCCCTCCCGATCAACAGGACCCCCTTTTCGACCGTAGGAGGTCCGTTTTCTCCGTTTTGCGGTACGCCAGACCCCTCCCGATGAACAGGATCCCGTTTCGAACGTGGCCGTTCGAACACAAGGCCGTTTCCTCCGTTTTGCGGTACGCCAGGCCTCGTTTCCATCGCCTGTTTCGTCCAAGCCCTCCCGATGAACATGACCACGCATTCCATTCTGACCCAGCCGATTGGCTCCCACACGTTCCATTGCCTCCCGATGAACACGACGCATTCCGTTGCCTCCCCATGAACACGACGCATTCCGTTGCCTCCCCATGAACACGACGACGACGTTGTTTCTCCGTTCCGACTCAGCCATGTACACGAGCCCTGCCTGTACGTATGCGCGAGTAGGCGTTCGAGACCCTACCCGTATGTACGTACGTGGCCATATTTTCTTTCTTGCACCCTAGCCGCTGTACGTACGTGTACATGCTACGTGCGCGCCTCTACTACGACACGTACGCACCTCTACTACGACACGTGCGCGCCTCTACATCGACCAGTATAAATGTACGTACACGTTCGCGACCAGAATGACAACGCTACATACGCTTCGACCAGGTGGGTCCCGACTGTCAGGCACTTCCTTGCCTACGAAGACATAGCTGGTGGGTCCCAGCAGTCAGGGGGGCGATTCGTTTTGATTTTGTTTTTTTATTGCCCGGACGCACTTCCTTGCGTGCGAAGGTGTAGCTACTAGGTCCCAGCAGTCAGGGGGGAATTGTTTTTTTGCCCGGACGCACTTCCTTGCGTGCGAAGATGTAGCTGGTGGGTCCCAACAGTCAGGAGGGTGAATCGTTTTTTTTTGAACATTTCCTTGCGTGCGAAGATGTAGCTGGTGGGTCCCAGCAGTCACGGGGGCGAATCGTTTTTTTCCGGACGCACTTCCTTGCGTGCGAAGATGTAGCTGGTGGGTCCCAGCAGTCAGGGGGAAACGCTTTTTCGTGAAATACGATGGCCCGTCCGGTGGGTCCCCACTATCAGGTGGAGGAATAATTAATTTGCGCATAATAAGGAGGCACTTCCTTGCTGCGGCCGTGGACCCAGCTGTCAGCCTCTCCACGTACAGTCCACGTCCGATGGAAGTCATTCCTTGACCACGTTGACCACGCCGCGCCGAGAGCACCAGGGCGGTGGACGACGGCGAGGCCTAGGAAGGGGACGACGCGGAGCCGGGGAAGACGCGGCAGTGGATGCCTGATACGTCTCCAATGTATCTATAATTTTTGATTGCTCCATGCTATATTATCTACTGTTTTGAATGTTTATGGGCTTTATTATACACTTTTATATTACTTTTGGGACTAACCTATTGACCCAGAGCCTAGTGTCAGTTCCTGTTTTTTCCCTTGTTTCAGTGTTTCGAAGAAAAGGAAAATCAAACGGAGTCCAATTGACCTGAAACTTCACGGAACTCATATTTGGAAGGAAAGAAGCCCAGAAGAGTTGGAGTGCACGTCAGTGGACCTACGAGGAGGCCACGAGGCAGGGGGGCGCGCCCACCCCCTAGGGCGCGCCCTCCACCCTCGTGGCCCCCCTGACGTACTTCTTCCGCCTATATATCTGTATATACCCTAAAAACATCCGAGAACACAATAGATCGGGAGTTCCGCCGCTAGAAGTCTCCGTACCCACCAAAAACCAATCTAGACCCGTTCCGACGCCCTGCAGGAGGGGGAATCCTTCTCCGGTCGCCATCTTCATCATCCCGGTGCTCTCCATGACGAGGAGGGAGTAGTTCTCCCTCGGGGCTGAGGGTATGTACCAGTAGCTATGTGTTTGATCTCTCTCTCTCTCTCGTGTTCTTGATTTGGCACGATCTTGATGTATCGCGAGCTTTGCTATTATGGTTGGATCTTATGTTTCTCCTCCCCCTCTTCTCTCTTGTAATGAATTGAGTTTCCCCTTTGGAGTTATCTTATCAGATTGAGTCTTTAAATATTTGAGAACACTTGATGTATGTCTTGCCATGCGTATCTGTGGTGACAATGGGATGCCACGTGATTCACTTGATGTATGTTTTGGTGATCAACTTGCGGGTTCCGCCCATGAACCTATGCATAGGGGTTAGCACACGTTTTCGTCGTGATTCTCCGATAGAAACTTTGGGGCACTCTTTGAGGTGCTATGTGTTGGTTGAATAGATGAATCTGAGATTTTGTGACGCATATCGTATAATCATACCCACGGATACTTGAGGTGACATTGGAGTATCTAGGTGACATTAGGGTTTTGGTTGATTTGTGTCTTAAGGTGTTATTCTAGTACGAACTCTAGGGCTGTTTGTGACACTTATAGGAATAGCCCAACGGATTGATTCGAAAGAATAACTTTGAGGTGGTTTCATACCCTACCATAATCTCTTCGTTCGTTCTCCGCTGTTAGTGAATTTGGAGTGACTCTTTGTTGCATGTTGAGGGATAGTTATATGATCCAATTATGTTATCATTGTTGAGGGAACTTACACTAGCGAAAGTATGAACCCTAGGCCTTGTTTCAACGCATTGCAATACCGTTTACACTCACTTTTATCATTAGTTACCTTGCTGTTTTTATAATTTCAGATTACAAATACCTTTATCTACCATCGATATACCACTTGTATCACCATCTCTTCGCTGAACTAGTGCACCTATACAATTTACCATTGTATTGGGTGTGTTGGGGACACAAGAGACTCTTTGTTATTTGGTTGCAGGGTTGCTTGAGAGAGACCATCTTCATCCTACGCCTCCTACGAATTGATAAACCTTAGGTCATCCACTTGAGGGAAATTTGCTACTGTCCTACAAACCTCTGCACTTGGAGGCCCAACAACGTCTACAACAAGAAGGTTGTGTAGTAGACATCATTGCCCACACGTAGAGGAGTATGAGGGTTCACTCGTTCGGCTGCGGCGTGAGGCTGCCGGCGCCGCAAACTAACATGGGGTGTGGGTGCGTAGAGGGATGGACTGGCCAGCGGTGGGAGTAGTAGGGGGCGGTGAGGCCACCGCGGCATCACAGCCAGCCACGGGCGGCAGGAGCAGGCGGCACGACCGGCGCTGCTTTGAGCGGCTGGAGCAAGAAGACCAGAGGTTGAAGAAGCATTACGGCCGTTGGATGGACATCGTACGGTCACTGGAGCTAGAATCGTTCATATATTGACTAAAGTTGACAAAGGCCTCTGTCCCAGTCAACTTAGTAGACCCACAAGTCAGCCTCCCACCAAGGTGGGTCCCAGCCAGCAGGGGGTATTCATATTTTGTGCGTAATAAGGAGGCACTTCCGGTGGGTCCGAGCTGACAGCGGGGGGAACGTTTTTTTCGCGAAATACGGTGGCCCGTCCTGTGGGTCCCAGCAGTCAGGGGGAAACGCTTTTTTCGCGAAATACTGGTGGCCCGTCTGGTGGGTCCCTGCTGTCATGTGGAGGAATAATTATTTTCCGCGTAATAAGGAGGCACTTCCTTGCGGTTGCCATGGACCCAGCTGTCAGCCTCTCCACGTAAAGTACTCTTCCGATGGAAGTTGGTCGTTGACCACATTGACCACGCCGCGCCGAGAGCACCACGGCGGTGGACGACGGCGAGGCCTAGGAAGGGGACGACGCGGAGCCGGGGAAGACGCGGCAGTGGAAGCCCGCACGGAGAGGAGTACGAGGGTTCACCGGTTCGGCTGCGGTGTGAGGCTGTCGTCACCGCAGAATAACAGGGGGTGTGGGTGAGTAGAGGGATGCCCTAGCCAGCGGTGGTAGTAGGGGGCGCTGAGGCCTGCACGGCAGCACAACCGACCACGGGAGGCGGGAGTAGGCGGTCCCGCCGGTGCTGCTTTGGCGGCTGGAGCAAGAAGATCAGAGATTGAAGAAACACGACGGCCATTGGATTGACATCCAACGGCTACGTCTGCTAGAATCGTTTGTTGATGTATAAAATAACTAAAAAAAAATCTTGCATACGCGTCAACTAAACAGGCCCACAAGTCAGACCACTCCCTCTTTTTTTTAATAATTTATATATAGCTCATGGCAACTTCTTATGAAATTTATTGCAGTCATTTTTTTGGTTGGCCAGGGCCAATTTCGCATATTTCTTTGGGTTCCAAACTATTTTTAATATCGAAATGTCGAGCCAGATTTAAAGTACTTTGAAGATATATTTAAATTAGGTTAATGCCCAGTGAAATAGGAATCTGAAAATGTGAAAAAATTCAGAAATTATAAAGTAATTGCCAATTTGTCATCTGTTTTTATATTTACAACCTATTTCATATTACTTTCAAGATTTGCAGGCGTCTTGAAAGAGTTGTAGCCCATCAGGGCGTAGAAAAATAAGTAGGCCTGGATTGGGTATTATTCAGAAAAAAAACTGGGCTCATTTTCACAAAGAAAAAATAGCTGGGCTGGTCACATGGTGAACATAAAATAAAAGACTGGGCTAGACGGGCCACAGCCCAGTTCAAACCCTGCTCCGTCTCAACAATACCAAACAAAAAAAAATACTGCTCGAGTAGCTACGTCCCAGGTGTCAGCCGATCTTGTGTTGTTCTCTTGTCTATTGACTATATACGCTCACAATGTCGTGGGTCCCAGATGTCAGGAAAACATTAGGAGGAAGCATTTTATTTTTCCATATGCTGACGTGGTGGGCCCCTACTGTCATCCTCTCCATGTAATTCTGCCGATTCCTGTAGTTTGTTGACCATGTTGACAATGCAAGAGGGTGGCGCCACAGCGAGCGCACCAAAGCGCGCGGAGGATGTCGGCATTAATGATTTAGGAGACGGTGGGGCGGTGATGCGTGCGCTGAGGCGTAGCCAGCCATGGGAGGCGAAAGCAGGCGGCCCTGCCGGCGCTGGTTTGGTTTTGGCGGCTGGAGGAAGACAGGACTGAAGAAACACGACAGACTGTAAACACGACAGAAGGAGAATAAACATCATGTTGTGACCAAGCGCAAGTCTGACCCGACCATGGCCCTGCATCTGTATAGGAACAATAGAACTCGGCAGTTCCTGTTTCAAGAAGATCACAGCTATAAAACTGTGGATAAGCAATAGTTTATGAACAACATATATAACAGAAAACAGCTCGTACATAAGTTTCTCGACACAGTTGGACCTATTCAACGAGTGCAGCAGTGGCACACATATCCCACGTGGCCTTCCACCATTGAAACGCCCCACAAGGACCTCAAGACGATCAATAAAGTGTAGGAACTTGTGGATGTCGATCCAGCCAACTTCAGTGCCAGTAGTAACAGGCGAGTTATTATAGAGTAACAAACGAGCAGACTACTTAACTCTGAAAAAACCTACACGTGCCACCAATTATAAGAAAATATTAGTTAGAAGTAGCATCTTCGTGAGAGATTCGTTGCTACTTCTAAAGTTAAATTGTGATTAGTTAGACAGAATAGGTGGATTAAGAGGTAATCGAGGCAACAAGCAAGAACCAGATACAAAACTAACATGGATGAACAATTGGAACAACGTCGGGGTGGAAGATCACAGTGAAGATGAGACCAGGTTCTGCTATTTCCATCAACATTCATGCGCCAACTTTCAGTCCGTAGCACTTGAAAAAGTTTATCCAAGTTCGGCCATAAAAAAAGCAGCGATCTTCTTGGTTCATGAACCCAACTCGGAACTTATATCCATGGCTTATCTTCACTGTGACTGTCGGTGTCAAAACCGGCGGATCTCGGGTAGGGGGTCCTGAACTGTGCGTCTAAGGCGGATGGTAACAGGAGGCGGGGGACACGATGTTTTACCCAGGTTCGGGCCCTCTTGATGGAGGTAAAACCCTATGTCCTGCTTGATTTATTCTTGATGATATGGGTATTACAAGAGTTGATCTACCACGAGATCAGAGAGGCTAAACCCTAGAAGCTAGCCTATGGTATGATTGTATGTTGTCCTATGGACTAAAACCCTCCGGTTTATATAGACACCGGAGGGGGTTAGGGTTACACAAGGTCGGTTACAAGGGAGGATATATACATATCCGTATTGCCTAGCTTGCCTTCCACGCCAAGTAGAGTCCCATCCGGACACGGGACGAAGTCTTCAATATGGTATCTTCATAGTCCAACAGTCCGGACAAAGGATATAGTCCGGCTGTCCGGAGACCCCCTTATCTAGGGCTCCCTCAGTAGCCCCTGAACCAGGCTTCAATGACGATGAGTCCGGCACGCAGTGTTGTCTTCGGCATTGCAAGGCGGGTTCCTCCTCCGAATACATCACAGAAGAGTTTGAATACAAGGATAGTGTCCGACCCTGCAAAATAAATTCCACATACCACCGTAGAGAGAATAATATTTCCACAAATCCAATCTGCTCACACGTTTTGGCAGCATGACATTATGCCATGGCCCGCTAATTATTCGAACCGTTTTTCCTTAACCAGCTCTGCACATAACGTGAGGTGGTTTCTTGACACGTCTTGTCAAAGTAGAGATCGTGTTCCCCTTATTACGGGATTCTCATTAATGCGGACGTGGGTAACCCAACCGTGCCTAGGACTCCTAGATTTTAGGCAAGTCCCAAACGGCCACGAGGAGGACGCTTGATATTCACCCTCTTTATAAAGGGGCAAGGCTTTTACTTTTTCCCTCTCGTGCTCAATCGAATCCTTCCCCTACCTCGAGTTCTAACACCCAAAGCCCAGGTCAGGTGCTCCGGATCTTCAGTCATGTCCGGATCCAGCCTTCAAGGCCGGTGGATGCCTTCCTCCATCACGGAGGGGGACATCAAGAAGTTGAGGGAAGCCAGATATCTGACCGCCGAAATATCGCATAGGCTGCCCGCCCGAGGGCAGGTCATCCCTACTCCTGAACCCAATGAGAGCGTTGTGTTCGTCTCCCACTTCCTCCGAGGACTAGGCCTCGCTCTGGATCCCTTCGTTAGGGGTCTTATGTTCTATTACGGGCTGGATTTTCATGATCTGGCCCCGGACTCCCTTCTTCACATCTCGTCATTTATCGTTGTTTGTGAGGCCTTCCTCCGCATTACCCCTCACTTCGTCTTGTGGCTCAAGACCTTCAATGTGAAGCCAAAGATGGTCGAGGGACAGTATGTAGCATGCGGAGGTGCTTTGATAAGAAAAATTGCTGATGCTCCATGGACAAAGGGTTCCTTTCCAGAGGTGTTCGGATTATGGCAACGGGAGTGGTTCTACATCACAGCTCCCCGAAGTGCCAAGTGGGTGGCTGCCCCCACCTTTCGCTCGAGCCCTCCACCACAACTGATGTCATGGATCAGCAGGGGACTGAGCTGGGGTCCAGCCAAGGAAGTGCCCATATTGCAGAGCCGCATCCGAGATCTCTTCAAGGGAGATTTCAGTTTGGTTAAGGTAATGCAAGTCATGCTGGTTCGTCAAGTCCAGCCTTGCAAACGCCGACCCCTCCGCCTATGGGAATTCAACCCAGAAGGACCGCGTGCCATTCAGAATTTCCTCGGCCTGACACACGAGGAGATGTACAAATCATTCTTCGGACCTCAAATAGAGTGTCCGGACAATACCGAGGACGTGGGCCTGAGCAGCAACCGCACCACAGCCCAAGTAAGTAATCCCATGGCCGAACACACTGTCCTTTTTATTTATCATGACATCATTCTGAAGAATCGCTCTTTGACCAGGACTAGATAACAAAGGCGAAGATGATCCGGTGTTCGCCCCCCTTCCTGAAGGCTTGGACAATCCGGTGCTGGAAAAGATGCTTGAGCTAGCACCTTGCCTGGTGCTGGAAAAGATGCTTGAGCTAGCACCTTGCCCAAAAGCGGGCCTCCACCGCTATCTATTCAAACCAAGGGAATGAGCGCCTCCGTGAAGGAGGATAACCCAGGGGAAGAATCTGACATTCGCTCGCCCCGTGGAAGGAAGAGGACTACCTCCGAAGACCCGAAAACCAAGATTTCGAAGCGGGAGAGGAAATCTCCACCAGAGGGCCCCGTCTCGGAGGGTGCTTTAGCCATACAAGGCCTCTGCGGGGATCAGCCCTCTAACGAGCTGTAAGTAATCAAAAAAGTATTTGATAGTGAGGATATCCTACCTTACTTCTGAGGAAAATAACCCAAGCATTTATCTTGCAGTTCGGATCTTAGCCCTTCTCAGCTGAGCTCGTCTTTAGGGGATCCTCTTCCGGAGATGATGGAGAGTGAAACGCCTCCCCCGGACTCCCCAGCTCAAGAAGCGGGCGACCTTGAAGTGTCGTCACGGAGAGTTTCTCCTGATCCGGTAAGGCCAGAAGGTAATCCTATGGCCACCCGAAGTCCCCTGTATCCGGCTCTTAAGGAGAGCAATCAAAAGAGTCCGGTACCATCTGGTATGCGGTCGGATGTACAGAGGGATCTGCTGGAGAGGGCAGTTATCTCAGAAGAGCACCGCACCTTGATGGGTACGGTGATTGAAAGGATTTCGTCCACCGAAAGCAGGATACATGAAGCCTTTATGAGTCTACTAACGGGTTTTGAGGTACGTGGAATGATGTATATTTTTTTGAAAGTACCGCACATTTTTAGATGTGCCCTGTGTAGATAGTAGCCCCTAAGACTCTGGTTGTCACTGAAAACAGCGGCAAACAGAGGATCATAGTCCCAGGCATAACCAGACTGCCTTTATGTGCAGGTGTTGGAGGCGTCGGTGGCTAGCCGGACTGATAGGGTTGCCGAACTAAAGCAACAACTAGATGCGGCCAATGCCGAGATCGTGCTTATTAACAAGCGGCTTGACGAGGCACAGGGTAGGTGAATTTTTTGGTGAAGTCTCATAGTAAGAGCAGCATGATGCCAGTATCTTTAATATGTTGTGACTGCAGATGGGGCTGCCGCCGTGGAGACCCTTCGGGCGGAGCTTGCCCTGGCCAAGGAGCAAGCGAGGAGTAGTAATGCGGCTGCTTTAAAGGCGGCCGATGAGTTAAGAGCCGAAAAGGCCGCACATTGCGAGAGCAAAGAGAAAATGGCCGAGATGGCTGTAAAGTCAAAAGACACTACCAACCGTTGCTAGCTTCTTGGAGAGGAAAGCCTCGCGAAGGCGAGGGACCTGGAAAAGGCCGCCACGGCGACCAAAGACACCCGTTCCGCCATGAGAGCGAAGAAGGAGGAGCTGCGTCAAGCCGGGGATATCGCGGCTGGGAAACCCTTCCTGATGCGGAGAAAGTTTGGAGATCCTTAGAATGCCCCTCTGGACCGGCTGTGGAGTTCGGCGGACGCATATATGGACTTGGCGGCGAGTGCTGTCGATGCGGCTGAGTACTTCCGAGATCAAACAGATCGTGAAGTGGTCAAGCTATTCTGGTCACAATTTAATGTTCCAGAGCGTCCGCTTCCATTGGCTGATCGTCTTGCCGAATGGGCCGAACTGAATAGATTGTCCGGACTCGCCATGAGGTCTGTTGTGGATCACCTGTGGCCGGAAAGGCCAAAGCCGAACAACTATTTTAGTTTAGTGCAGCAGTTCCTTGGTGCGGTGCCGCGCATTAATGCGATGAACATGTCGGCGTGCATAGAAGGCTCGCGGATGGCCCTTGCCCGTGTTAAAACATACTGGGCGGAGATGGATGCCACCGCTGTCGCGGCGCAGGGTTCGGCCATAGGCCGAGTAGCTGCCGAGCACTATTTTGAAGAAGTTATTGAAGGCGCTCATTCGATAGAGGCCCAGTGCTCGAAGAATATTATGTTTGAATGACATGTATTCCCATTGTAAAAACAATGTTTTATTAGGTTTATCAAGGCTGTATTTATACTTTTGCCCGAAAGTATTATGATGCCTCATGTGCGGCTGTTTACGTATATATGTATATAACCTAAAAGATTGCAGTCGTCGGCTTCAGCCCCCACGCATATAATGCGGGGGTGTTCGCAGAAGACGCATTTTCACACTTAACGCAACATCTTGGTCCATTAAGGAGGTGATAGCGCAGCGGACGAGGCAACCAGACTATAATGCTTTAACACTTTCACTTAGCCAGAGGAGTTTGATAGTGGGGCTACTATATAGCCCCTGGTGGCTCCCGCACTTATCCGAATTCAGGGTGCGTACATGCCTGGCCAGGAAACGACCCTTTGTTAAGGCGGAGGAATCCCGAAGATTTCGATAGGTCATCGAGTGGTTGACCAGTCTCACGCTATATCATGACAGTCAGTTTTCGGCTTTCTCTACTGAGGTGCTCGCCCGGATGAACCAGGGCACAATCGCAGTAGTTCTCCTAGTGCCGCCTTAGCCGATAGAGCGGAACACAAGGCAGCAAAACACAGGAGCCGGCCAAACCCAACATTTGACCAAAGACATGATTCGGAGCTGATGCATATAAGGCCAAACTCGCGACGCCAAACAATCCCTAAGGTATTCGGTTTTATGGTGTAAACCGGGCCTAAACAGTGCCCATTGTAATAAGCCCCTGGTGTCAAGGTACGTACATTATTCTGAGGTGGCCACATGCCAAGACGCCGGCATCCTTCTCAATTGTACTGAGAATCCGAGGGATGTGTATCAACAAGAGACAGTAAAAAAGGTTTACACAGGGTCTTAATCTAAAAAGAATCCTTGGAACGGGTCCCTGCTGCACGTCTGCGCCTGTGTCTCTGTTGTGACATATTCTGGATGGGTGTAGCACGATGATTATCTGTAAAAGAGAGGAACTTTAATTGAAAAGTTGTCGTGCAAAAGGTAAATTATACTAAATAAACAATATATAGTTCAGAATGAGTAAGATTGAGCCGAATTGCCACTTGTTTGCGCACGTTGAGCCCCTTGTGTTGTACTAGGGGTATGGCCATCAAACCTGTATTAATTACATATAGCTGTGCCGGACTCGTCTAACCGTGTCCGTGGTTTTAACGACTTGTCAAATGCTTTAGTTGGTGAGGCCGTTTAGTGTGCGGCTGCCAAGGCGGCCGCTGTCTTCGGGGCACAAGGAGCACTCAATATTTCCATTGACTGTAATGATGCCGCGTGGACCGGGCATCTTAAGCACGAGGGAAGCGTAATGCGGTATTGCGTTAAAGCGAGTGAAAGCTTCGCGTCCGAGTAGTGCTTGATAGCCACATTGGAACGAAGCGATTTGGAAGGTTAAATTTTCGCTATGGAAGTTATCGGGGAAGCCGAATATAACCTCTAGTAACAGGGAGCCCGTGCAATGAGCCTCTGGGCCTGGCGTTACTCCTTTAAAGGAAGTATTGCTATGGCTAATATTTGCTGGGTCTATCCCCATGTTGCGTACTGTGTCCTGATATATCAAGTTTAAACTGCTGCCGCCGTCCATCAGAACTCGTGTGAAGTGGTGTCCGTCAATTATTGGGTCTAATACCAAGGCAGCCATCCTGCCCGCCGGACACTTGCTGAGTAATCCTGATGATCAAAAGTGATCAGTTGGGACGACCAGTGGCAGAACTCCGCGGTGATAGGCCCTGGGGCATATTTATCTAGGGGTGCCGCTTTGTTTCTCCCCTTTATCACGTGTAACACGTTTACTGTTTTGACTTCTGGTGGGAATTTCTTCTGTTCCCAAGTGCTTTGCTTGCGAGGCTCGTCCTCGTCTTCGCTTGGTGACTCCTGAGCCTTGTGTTCGACGTTGAGCTTGCCGGACTGCTTAAAGATCCAACATTCTCTGTGGGTATGATTGGCGGGTTTACCGGGGGTGTTATGGATCTGACATGTTTGGTCCAGAATTTTGTTTAGGCTGGAAAGTTCGTCTTTGTTGCCTTTGGAGGGCGACATTTGCTGACCCGGCCGAGAGCTTCTGAATCCGGCATTTACCTCCGTGCTCTTTGGGCTGTCTTCTTTATTCCGGCGCTTATTTTTGCTGCGTCGTGATTTCCCGTTTCCATCCCTGACTTCGGATGTACTTGGGTCGCTGGTGCTGCATCGGGCTAACCAGCTATCGTCGCCCGCGCAAAAGCGGGTCATGAGGCTTGTTAATGCTGCCATTGTTCTCGGCTTTTCTTGGCCGAGGTGTCTGGCAAGCCATTCACCGCGAACGCTATGCTTGAAAGCTGCTAAGGTTTCGGCGTCCGGACAGTTTGGTTCTTTTTAGTAAGAAACATGTTCCAAAGCTTTCGGGCTGACTCTCCGGGCTATTGAGTTATATGACTCAAATCATCTGCTTCTGATGGTTGGACATAAGTCCCTTGAAAATTTGCCCGAAAAGCGTCTTCAAGCTCTTCCCAGCTTCCAATGGAGTTTTCGGGGAGGCTTTTAAGCCAGTGCCGAGCTGGCCCTTTGAGCTTGAGGGGTAAGTACTTGATGGCGTGGAGATCGTCTCCTCGAGCCATATGGATATGGAGGATGTAGTCCTCAATCCAGACCCCAGGGTCTGTTGTTCCGTCGTAGGCCTCTATGTTTACGGGTTTGAATCCCTCTGGAAATTCATGGTCCAACACCTCGTCGGTGAAACATAGGGGGTGTGCGGCACCCCTGTATTTGGGTGTGCCGTGGTGTTCAGATGTTTGTTGTGTTGCAGTGTATGTTGGAGCGCGCCTGCGTTGTCCATAGATGGATCTGGTTGCGCCATCCTTTTGATGCGAGCCCTTACGCGGATCGCGTACTCGTTTATGTGCGGCGCCGGTTGCCGCTTTATGTTGGCTATGAGGTCATCTATCCGATCGGATGGCCATTTTATTTTTTAATTGCGGAGGATCTAAGGCCTCCTCATTGAATTCGGGTAGCAACTTTCGCTTCGGATAGCTCTTGGTGTGGCGATTACTGCCGTACTTCATTGAAGTGTCGAGTACTTCACTTCATCTGATTTTGAGTGTGTCTTGTGCAGCCCTGAGCCTTTGCTTCTGCCTTTTCAAACTCCTCGCAGTGGCAACCAGCCTTTGATGGGCATTCTGTTGCTCCGAGTGCCTGTCCGGTGTGATGTCGTCCGTTCTATTATCTTCGATGGGGTTGGGTTGTTCGCCTTCATTCTCCTTGTTGCCGAGGTTGGGCGATGGTTCACCCTGCTCTAACGCTGGGTCTATATGATTGTTCTTTCTGCTGAGGCTGGATTTAGAGCGGCGTTTACGCCGCCGCTTTGACTGCTTCTCGAGGGAACAACCCTTCGCTGCGTCCTTCCATTCCTCGTCGTCATTTTCGTTGGGTGTGTCCACCATGTATACATCATATGATGAAGTGGGCGTCCAGTGCCCTGTGGGCAGTGGTTCCTTTTCATCTCCTGCATCGTCGTCCATACCGTCGATGTCTTCGGAGTCAAGGTTCGGCATGTTGGTTAAGTCGTCGACAGTGGCTACTAAGTGGGTGGTGGGTGGGCGGTGAGCTTCTTCGTCATCCGCATCCCAATCCTATCGGACGTAGTTCGGCCAGGATTCTCCTGACAAGGAGAGAGACCTTAATGAGTTCAGTATGTCGCCAAGGGGCGAGTGCTAAAAGATATCCGCGAAGGTAAACTCCATGATCGGCGCCCAATTGGATTCGATAGGCACGGGCGTAGGCGGTTCGGAATCCGTGGCCGGGGAAGAATCCGGGAGTTCGGCATCACGACTCTCGTGAAGGGTAAGGTTGATCCTCCGCTCGATCGCCGCTGAGAGTACGAACTCCATGGCGGGGTCTATACACCCGTCCGGGGATGGCGCGATTGGCTCCAAATTGAGGGCTGGAGCGGTTGCTGGTGCGATATCGTGAGCACTGCCCGACGGCAGAGCTAGATCATGCTCATCGAGATCGTGCAGCGCACTTGGCAGGGGCTCGAGTCATCGAAGATCAAGTCTCCGCGGATATCGGCCGTGTAGTTTAAGCTTCCAAACCTGACCTGGCGGCCAGGGGCGTAACTTTCGATCTGCTCCAGATGGCCAAGTGAGTTGGCCCGTAGTGCGAAGCCGCCGAATACGAAAATCTGTTCGGGGAGAAAAGCCTCACCCTGGACCACATCGCTATCGATGGTTAAAGGAGCCATCAAGCCTAATGGCGACGACACAGAGGAACTCTCAATGAAAGCACCAATGTCGGTGTCAAAACCGGCGGATCTCGGGTAGGGGGTCCCGAATTGTGCATCTAAGGCGGATGGTAACATGAGGCAGGGGACACGATGTTTTACCCAGGTTCGGGCCCTCTTGATGGAGGTAAAACCCTACGTCCTGCTTGATTTATTCTTGATTGATATGAGTATTACAAGAGTTGATCTACCATGAGATCGGAGAGGCTAAACCCTAGAAGCTAGCCTATGGTATGATTGTATGTTGTCCTACGGACTAAAACCCTCCGGTTTATATAGACACCGGAGGGGGTTTGCACAAGGTCAGTTACAAAGGAGGAGATATACATATCCGTATTGCCTAGCTTGCCTTCCACGCCAAGTAGAGTCCCATCCGGACACGGGACGAAGTCTTCAATCTGGTATCTTCATAGTCCAACAGTCTGGCCAAAGGATATAGTCCGGCTGTCCGGAGACCGCCTAATCCAGGACTCCCTCAGTGACCATTAAACTAGTGTATTCAGTTATGGCAAGGCCGAGCATCTTGAGTACATGTGTTCCGGCAGAGCAAATAATACACTGCAGGAAAAATAATATGAGAACACAACATGTTCAAAAAAACCCCACCCTCCCGAATAGAAAAGAGGATTCTAGGAACGTACTGTGCGCATTTCAAAATGTTGTGTTAGGATGAGAAGGAACAAGTGTGGCGTCTCGCCGAGGGCGCAGAAACCTGTAGGGTACTCGCACTTTGGGCACTGCAAATGAAACAAACTAGATTTAGTAGGAAAAAAATGCATCAACGGCGGCGGCTGTCATCCTAGCATTACCTGCGACCAAGGGACTTGGATTTATCGGCGATGGATGAAGGATTCGTACCTGGTTCTCCATGAGAAAACCCTATAAAATCGCCGAGAGGGGGTTTTCTCTGAACAAGCAGACGAGGGAGAAGGGGATTCAGGCCCAGTGAAATATTGCCGCTTCGTCCGTCCAGCTTACTGCTAAAGCTGGAAAGGGGGTTGTGATTTGATGGCTCATTGGGCATTACTGCGGCGCTATGACCGGGGTGTGTCTACCATGAAGTTGTGCAATCTAATTTGTGCATATGGCACGTGGATCCCGTTGCCGGTTGCCCCACATATCAGCGAAAGGAAGTAGAAAGACATGAGTAACTAGTTACACATAAATATATTTTTTGACAGAGAGATACTCCCTCTGTAAAGAAATATACAAATCTTTTATATCACAGGCTCACCTTGCCGAGAAATATACACCCTCTGCAACGCACGGGCATTATGGGGGTTCAGCTGAGAATATAATACTCAGATAGGCTCACGGTTCTGGACTTTGGGCCGCAGGCCAACCCTGCATGTTTGGAGACCCATGTGTTCTACCTCAGCGCTTTTCATATTGCAAGCAATCGGTACGGCACTGGTTTTAGATGCTGTCGCAAGGCGAATACACAAATTGAATAAAGTATGGCAGCTGTTGGAATGAAACCGAACGACAGTTCCTAACCAGCAATCAGAGTTGCAATTCTATCAACGATATACCATGCGATAAATAATACTGTCGTATTACTTATACACACAGGACACTTGTTTCACCATGCCAGATTATTACATCAAAATCTCTCGGAGGATAGATCAATTCGGTAGTTGCGTGCTGCTACTGAAGAATTTCAAAGTTGATTTGGACCAGCTCTCCTTGCCGAGAAAGTTTGATTTTGACATCATCCCCTACCGCAAGATATGATTTAGATTTGAACCTTGACCATCCTTTAGCATCAATCATCATGCGACCATCCTTTGTTCTTACGGTATATTGAGCAGGTTCATTCACACCAAGGTTGCGCATGGTAAGAGAAACATGGCCACGGTCCCCCGGATTGTTGAGCGACTCCCTCGTTGCCCGATCCTCCGGTAGATCAGATTGATCCACTGACGCGGTCGGTGCCCAATTCTCAACTGGATCAGACTAAGCTGCTACCGCTGTCAGTGCTAGAGCAACTGCCGGTGCTCGATCTGTGCGAGACAGCGGCGATCGTGTCTGGTCTGCTATGCTCAGCTTTCTAACTTGACTAGGATTCGTGACCGTGATCCAGTTTTTTTCTTCATTTCTTTTAAACGCGAGAAGGACTAATTGTGGCGTTTTTGTTAAACCAAACTGCAGTTCATCATAGGGATTCAGCTTGTACTCAGACAACAGACTGATCCAATTTTTTCAAGTAATATAAGTGATGGACAGTGCCTTCGTTACTGACACGACATAAGAAGTGAAACCTGCAAAAATAGCCATCATAGAGCAAACCAAACGGTTTATTCTGTGATGAATGTCACATGGCAAAACTTGCATCGTAAAATTGCAAGAAAAGAAAGAAAACATGACATTAAATCAATAAGATTTAGACAGTAAATCAATAAGATTTACTTGATGTGACACGAGTGAATCCTTACTAGGAAATCACTATGTTGAAGTACTAAACATAAGATTGATCATCCAACTACGTGTGGCATGCAGGGGCCCCGCCTACTCCCACAAGCAGGACAGTCCAAAGGTCGTGACAAATCGTATGGACTGAACATCCATGGGACTGGAAATCCTGGTGGTGCGATAAACCCTGCAATGCATACAGATATTGGAGTGTAACCATAATTGATAAACCATCCTCACAAAAAATATGATCTGGATACTTCAAAATATACAGACTGAATTGAGTGGACAGACATTAACATAGACCGTTCTCAGGACTGACCACACACCAAAAGCGGCAGTACTAATAAACAATACAGGGTTCACAAACACAAATCAAGTACTGAACAATAGTACTTACTACAGATAAGCAAAGTTGCACTGACTAAACTCTGTAGACTATTTCTTGCCACCGACCTACAGGATGAATCCCGCATAACTAACTAGGCCATGGACTTCGTCTGAGATGTCTACATGCACCATCACCATCTTGTCAACCTTGGAGAACCTAACAGAGTGGTCTTTCTGAAGGAAATATGCCCTAGAGGCAATAATAAAGTTATTATTTATTTCCTTATATCATGATAAATGTTTATTATTCATGCTAGAATTGTATTAACTGGAAACACAATACATGTGTGAATACATAGACAAACATAGTGTCACTAGCATGCCTCTACTTGACTAGCTCGTTGATCGAAGATGGTTAAGTTTCCTAGCCATAGACATGAGTTGTCATTTGATTAAGGGGATCACATCATTAGGAGAATGATGTGATTGACTTGACCCATTTCATTAGCTTAGCACATGATCGTTTAGTTTGTTGCTATTGCTTTCTTCATGACTTATACATGTTCCTATGACTATGAGATTATGCAACTCCCGTTTACCGGAGGAACACTTTGTGTGCTACCAAACGTCACAACGTAACTGGGTGATTATAAAGGTGCTCTACAGGTGTCTCCGAAGGTACTTGTTGGGTTGGCGTATTTCGAGATTAGAATTTGTCAATCCAATTGTCAGAGAGGTATCTGTGGGCCCTCTCGGTAATGCACATCACATAAGCCTTGCAAGCATTGCAACTAATAAGTTAGCTACGGGATGATGTATTACAGAACGAGTAAAGATACTTGCCAGTAACGAGATTGAACTAGGTATTGAGATACCGACGATCAAATCTTGGGCAAGTAACATACCGATGACAAAGGGAACAACGTATGTTGTTATGCAGTCTGACCGAAAAAAGATCTTCGTAGAATATGTAGGAGCCAATATGAGCATCCAGGTTCCACTATTAGTTATTGACCGGAGACGTGTCTCGGTCATGTCTACATTACTCTCGAACCCGTAGGGTCCGCACGCTTAATGTTACGATGACAGTTTCATTATGAGTTTATATATTTTGATGTACCGAAGGTTGTTCGGAGTCCCGGATATGATCACGGACATCACGAGGAGTCTCGAAATGGTGGAGACATAAATATCAATATATTGGATGGCTATATTCGGACACCAGAAGTGTTTCAGGTGATTTCGGAGAAAACCAGAGTGCCGGAAGGGTTACCAGAACCCCCCGGGGAAGTATTGGGCCTTAGTGGGCCTGAAGGGAGAGAGAGGGCAGCAGCCCAGGAGGTGGCACGCCCCCTCCCATGGGGAGTCTGAATTGGACTAGGGGAGGGGGGCGTGGCACGGGACACCCCTAGAGACACAAGTTGATCCACGTGATCATATTCTTAGCCGTGTGCGGTGCCCCCCTCCACCATAATCCTCGATAATATTGTAGCGGTGCTTAGGCGAAGCCGTGCGACGGTAGAACATCAAGATCGTCACCACGCCGTCATATTGACAGAACTCTTCCCCGACACTTTGCTGGATCGGAGTCCGGGGATAGTCATCGAGCTGAACGTGTGCTAGAACTCGGAGGTGCCGTAGTTTCGGTGCTTGATCGGTCGGGCCGTGAAGACGTACGACTACATCAACCGCGTTGTGCTAACGCTTCCGCTTCCGGTCTACGAGGGTACGTAGACAACACTCTCCCCTCTCATTGCTATGCATCACCATGATCTTGCGTGTGCGTTGGAATTTTTTTGAAATTACTACGTTCCCCAACAGTGGTATCAGAGCCTAGGTTTTATGCGTTGATGTTATGCATGAGTAGAACATAAGTGAGTTGTGGGCGATATAAGTCATACTGCTTAGCAACATGTCATACTTTGGTTCGGCGATATTGTTGGATGAAGCGGCCCGGACCGACATTACGCGTACGCTTACGCGAGACTGGTTCTACCGACGTGCTTTGCACATAGGTGGCTGGTGGGTGTCAGTTTCTCCAACTTTAGTTGAACCGAGTGTGGCTACGCCCGGTCCTTGCGAAGGTTAAAACATCACCAACTTGACAAACTATCGTTGTGGTTTTTGATGCATAGGTAAGAACGGTTCTTGCTAAAGCCCGTAGCAGCCACGTAAAACTTGCAACAACAAAGTAGAGGACGTCTAACTTGTTTTTGCAGGGCATGTTGTGATGTGATATGGTCAAGACATGATGCTAAATTTTATTGTATGAGATGATCATGTTTTGTAACCGAGTTATCGGCAACTAGCAGGAGCCATATGGTTGTCGCTTTATTGTATGCAATGCAATTGCACTGTAACGGTTTACTTTATTACTAAGTGGTAGCGATAATTGTGGAAGCATAAGTTTTGGCGAGACGACAACGATGCTACGATGGTGATCAAGGTGTTGCGCCGGTGACGATGGTGATCATGCCGGTGCTTCGAAGATGGAGATCATAAGCACAAGATGATGATGGCCATATCATATCACTTATATTGATTTCATGTGATGTTTATCTTTTATGCATCTTATCTTGCTTTGATTGACGGTAGCATTATAAGATGATCCCTCACTAAATTATCAAAGTATAAGTGTTCTCCCTGAGTATGCACCATTGCGAAAGTTCTTCGTGCTGAGACACCACGTGATGATCGGGTGTGATAGGCTCTACGTTCAAATACAATGGGTGCAAAACAGTTGCACACGCGGAATATCAGGTTTAACTTGACGAGCCTAGCATATAACAGATATGGCCTCGGAACACGGAGACCGAAAGGTCGAGCGTGAATCATATAGTAGATATGATCAACATATTGATGTTCACCATTGATACTACTCCATCTCACGTGATGATCAGACATGGTTTAGTTGATTTGGATCACGTGATCACTTAGAGGATTAGAGGGATATCTTTCTAAGTGGGAGTTCTTAAGTAATATGATTAATTGAACTTAAATTTATCATGAACTTAGTACCTGATAGTATCTTGCTTGTCTATGTTTCATTGTAGATAGATGGCTCGTGCTGTTGTTCCGTTGAATTTTAATGCGTTCCTTGAGAAAGCAAAGTTGAAAGATGATGGTAGCAATTACACGGACTGGGTCCGTAACTTGAGGATTATCCTCATTGCTGCACAGAAGAATTACGTCCTGGAAGCACCGCTAAGTGCCAAGCCTGCTGCAGGAGCAACACCAGATGTTATGAACGTCTGGCAGAGCAAAGCTGATGACTACTCGATAGTTCAGTGTGCCATGCTTTACGGCTTAGAACCGGGTCTTCAATGAAGTTTTGAACGTCATGGAGCATATGAGATGTTCTAGGAGTTGAAGTTAATATTTCAAGCAAATGCCCGGATTGAGAGATATGAAGTCTCCAATAAGTTCTATAGCTGAAAGATGGAGGAGAATAGTTCTGTGAGTGAACATATACTCAAAATGTCTGGGTATCATAATCACTTGACTCAACTGGGGGTTAATCTTCCTGTTGATAGTGTGATTGACAGAGTTCTTCAATCACTGCCACCAAGCTACAAAAGCTTCGTGATGAACTATAATATGCAAGGGATGAATAAGACTATTCCTGAGCTCTTCGCAATGCTAAAAGCCGCGGAGGTAGAAATCAAGAAGGAGCATCGTGTGTTGATGGTCAATAAGACCATGAGTTTCAAGAAAAAGGGCAAAGGGAAGAAGAAAGGGAACTTCAAGAAGAACAGCAAACAAGTTGCTGCTCAGGAGAAGAAAACCAAGTCTGTACCTAAGCCTGAAACTGAGTGCTTCTACTGCAAGCAGACCGGTCACTGGAAGCGGAACTGCCCCAAGTATTTGACGGATAAGAAGGATGGCAAAGTGAACAAAGGTATATGTGATATACATGTTATTGATGTGTACCTTACTAATGCTCACAGTAGCACCTGGGTATTTGATACTGGTTCTGTTGCTAACATTTGCAACTCGAAACAGAGGCTACGGATCAAGCGAAGATTGGCTAAGGATGAGGTGACGATGCGCGTGGGAAATGGTTCCAAAGTCGATGTGATCGCGATCGGCACGCTACCTCTACATCTACCTTCGAGATTAGTATTAGACCTAAATAATTGTTATTTGGTGCCAGCATTGAGCATGAACATTATATCTGGATCTTGTTTGATGCGAGACGGTTATTCATTTAAATCAGAGAATAATGGTTGTTCTATTTATATGAGTAATATCTTTTATGGTCATGCACCCTTGAAGAGTGGTCTATTTTTTGATGAATCTCGATAGTAGTGATACACATATTCATAATGTTGAAATCAAAAGATGCAGAGTTGATAATGATAGTGCAACTTATTTGTGGCACTGCCGTTTAGGTCATATCGGTGTAAAGCGCATGAAGAAACTCCATACTGATGGACTTTTGGAACCACTTGATTATGAATCACTTGGTACTTGCGAACCGTGCCTCATGGGTAAGATGACTAAAACGCCATTCTCTGGTACTATTGAGAGAGCAACAAATTTGTTGGAAATCATACATACAGATGTATGTGGTCCAATGAATGTTGAGGCTCGTGGCGGATATCGTTATTTTCTGACCATCACAGATGATTTAAGCAGATATGGGTATATCTACTTAATGAAACATAAGTCTGAAACATTTGAAAAGTTTAAAGAATTTCAGAGTGAAGTTGAAAATCATCGTAACAAGAAAATAAAGTTTCTATGATCTGATCGTGGAGGAGAATATTTGAGTTACGAGTTTGGTCTACATTTGAAACAATGCGGAATAGTTTTGCAACTCACGCCACCCGGAACACCACAACGTAATGGAGTGTCCGAATGTCGTAATCGTACTTTATTAGATATGGTGCGATCTATGATGTCTCTTACTAATTTACCATTATTGTTTTGGGGTTATGCTTTAGAGACGGCTGCATTCACGTTAAATAGGACACCATCAAAATCCGTTGAGACGACGCCTTATGAACTGTGGTTTGGCAAGAAACCAAAGTTGTCGTTTCTAAAAGTTTGGGGCTGCGATGCTTATGTGAAAAAGCTTCAACCTGATATGCTCGAACTCAAATCGGAGAAATGTGTCTTCATAGGATACCGAAAGGAGACTGTTGGGTACACCTTCTATCACAGATCCGAAGGCAAGACTTTTGTTGCTAAATTCGGAGTTTTTCTAGAGAAGGAGTTTCTCTCGAAAGAAGTGAGTGGGAGAAAAGTAGAACTTGATGAAGTAACTATACCTGCTCCCTTATTGGAAAGTAGTACATCACAGAAATCGGTTTCTGTGACACTTACACCAATTAGTGAGGAAGCAAATGATAATGATCATGAAACTTCAGATCAAGTTACTACCAAACCACATAGATCAACCAGAGTAAGATCCGCACCAGAGTGGTACGGTAATCCTGTTCTGGAAGTCATGCTACTAGATCATGATGAATCTATGAACTATGAAGAAGCAATGGTGAGCCCAGATTCCGCAAAATGGCTAGAAGCCATGAAATCTGAGATGGGATCCATGTATGAGAACAAAATGTGGACTTTGGTTGACTTGCCCGTTGATCGGCAACCAATTGAGTATAAATGGATCTTCAATAAGAAGACTGACGCTGACGGTAATGTTACTATCTATAAAGCTCGACTTGTTGCAAAAGGTTTTCGACAAGTTCAAGGGATTGACTAAGATGAGACCTTCTCACCCGTAGTGATGCTTAAGTCTGTCCGAATCATGTTAACAATTGCCGCATTTTATGATTATGAAATTTGGCAAATGGATGTCAAAACTGCATTCCTGAATGGATTTCTGGAAGAAGAGTTGTATATGATGCAACCAGAAGGTTTTGTCGATCCAAAGGGAGCTAACAAAGTGTGCATGCTCCAGCGATCGATTTATGGACTGGTGCAAGCCTCTCGGAGTTGGAATAAACGCTTTGATAGTGTGATCAAAGCATTTGGTTTTATACAGACTTTTGGAGAAGTCTGTATTTACAAGAAAGTGAGTGGGAGCTCTGTAGCATTTCTGATATTATATGTGGATGACATATTATTGATTCGAAATAATATAGAATTTCTGGATAGCATAAAGGGGTACTTGAATAAGAGTTTTTCAATGAAAGACCTCGGTGAAGCTGCTTACATATTGGGCATTAAGATCTATAGAGATTGATCAAGACGCTTAATTGGACTTTCACAAAGCACATACCTTGACAAGGTTTTGAAGAAGTTCGAAATAGATCAAGCAAAGAAAGGGTTCTTGCCTATGTTACAAGGTGTGAAGTTGAGTAAGACTCAATGTCCGACCACTGCAGAAGATAGAGAGAAGATGAAAGATGTTCCGTATGCTTCAGCCATAGGCTCTATCATGTATGCAATGCTGTGTACCAGACCTGATGTGTGCCTTGCTATAAGTCTAGCAGGGAGGTATCAAAGTAATCCAGGAGTGGATCACTAGACAGCGGTCAAGAACATCCTGAAATACCTGAAAAGGACTAAGGATATGTTTCTCATATATGGAGGTGACAAAGAGCTCATCGTAAATGGTTACGTTGATGCAAGCTTTGACACTGATCCGGACGATTCTAAATCGCAAACCGGATACGTCATGGCGGGATCTACATGTGAAGCAGAGTACATAGCTGCTTCGGAAGCAGCAAATGAAGGAGTCTGGCTGAAGGAGTTTAGATCCGATCTAGGTGTCATACCTAGTGCATCGGGTCCAATGAAAATCTTTTGTGACAATACTGGTGCAATTGCCTTGGCAAAGGAATCCAGATTTCACAAGAGAACCAAGCACATCAAGAGACGCTTCAATTCCATTCGGGATTTAGTCCAAATGGGAGACATAGAAATTTGCAAGATACATACGGATCTGAATGTTGCAGACCCGCTGACTAAGCCTCTTCCACGATCAAAACATGATCAGCACCAAGGCTCCATGGGTGTTAGAATCATTACTGTGTAATCTAGATTATTGACTCTACTTCAAGTGGGAGACTGAAGGAAATATGCCCTAGAGGCAATAATAAAGTTATTATTTATTTCCCTATATCACGATAAATGTTTATTATTCATGCTAGAATTATATTAACCGGAAACATAATACATGTGTGAATACATAGACAAACATAGTGTCACTAGTATGCCTCTACTTGACTAGCTCGTTGATCGAAGATGGTTAAGTTTCCTTGCCATATACATGAGTTGTCATTTGATTAACGGGATCACATCATTAGGAGAATGATGTGATTGACTTGACCCATTTCGTTAGCTTAGCACATGATCGTTTAGTTTGTTGCTATTGCTTTCTTCATGACTTATACATGTTCCTATGACTATGAGATTATGCAACTCCCGTTTACTGGAGGAACACTTTGTGTGCTACCAAACGTCACAACGTAACTGGGTGATTATAAAGGTGCTCTATAGGTGTCTCCGAAGGTACTTGTTGGGTTGGCATATTTCGAGATTAGGATTTGTCACTCCGATTGTTGGAGAGGTATCTTTGGGCCCTCTCGGTAATGCACATCACATAAGCCTTGCAAGCATTGTAACTAATAAGTTAGCTGCGGGATTATGTATTACGGAACGAGTAAAGAGACTTGCCGGTAACAAGATTGAACTAGGTATTGAGATACCGATGATCAAATCTTGGGCAAGTAACATACCGATGACAAAGGGAACAACGTATGTTGTTATGCGGTCTGACCGAAAAAAGATCTTCGTAGAATATGTAGGAGCCAATATGAGCATCCAGGTTCTGCTATTGGTTATTGACCGGAGACGTGTCTCGGTCATGTCTACATTATTCTCGAACCCGTAGGGTCCGCACGCTTAACGTTACGATGAAAGTTTCATGATGAGTTTATATATATTGATGTACCGAAGGTTGTTCGGAGTCCCGGATATGATCACGGACATGACGAGGAGTCTTGAAATGGTCGAGACATAAAGATCGATATATTGGACGGCTCTATTCGGACACCGAAAGTGTTTCGGGTGATTTCGAGAAAACCGGAGTGCCGGAAGGGTTACCGGAACCCCCCGGGGAAGTATTGGGCCTTAGTGGGCCTGAGGGAGAGAGAGGGCAGCAACCGAGGAGGTGGCGCGCCCCTCCCATGGGGAGTCGTAATTGGACTAGGGGAGGGGCGCGGCCCCTCTTTCCCTCTCCCTCTCCCTCTCTTTCCTTCCCCCTTCTCTCTTCCTAGTTAGACTAGGAAAGGGGAGTCCTACTCCTACTAGGAGGAGGACTCCCCCCTCATTGGCTCGCCCCAAGGGCCGGCTGGCCTCTCCCCCTTGCTCCTTTATATACAGAGGTAGGGGGCACCTCTAGAGACACAAGTTGATCTTCGTGATCGTTCTCTTAGCCATGTGCGGTGCCCCCCTCCACCATAATCCTCGATAATATTGTAGCGGTTCTTGGGAGAAGCCCTGCGACGTTAGAACATCAAGATTGTCACCACGCCATCATGCTGACAGAACTCTTCCCCACCACTTTGCTAGATCTGAGTCTGGGGATCGTCATCGAGCTGAACGTGTGCTAGAACTCGGAGGTGATGTAGTTTCGGTGCTTGATCGGTCGGGCCGTGAAGACGTACGACTACATCAACTGCGTTGTGCTAACGCTTCCGCTTCCGGTCTACGAGGGTACGTAGACAACACTCTCCCCTCTCGTTGCTATGCATCACCATGATCTTGCGTGTGCGTAGGATTTTTTTTGAAATTACTACGTTCCCCAACACTTTCCACTCATAAACATGATGAGGAAGACATGCCGCATCAGATTTGTTGGGAAGCTTTACAAGAACCACACCCTTCATAATCGAAGGCACAGCCAGGAAATTGTTGTGGTCAAGTACAGCCTCGAGAACACGCCTGACAACAATGCTACAGGAAAACACTAGTTCTAGACACGTGGCGACAAGGACACAGCAGCTGGATAGTTCAGCAGTAGAACTCATCATCAGGTCTTCCAGTTCACATGGCATGACTTTGAGAACTTCATCTCCACCATAGACCTGGTTCTACTCAAACAGAAACCATATTTTATTACTACCTTCGTTCAGAAACATAAGATGATTTTCGATATTATACTCCATATATGACTACATATACGCACAGAAATGAGTGAACAAAGACACTAGAACATGTCTTCAAAGGCAGGAGAGCAGAGGGATTACATGCAATATCCATAACACAAGTTACTGAGGCAAATATACCCTCTCAAAAGGTAGCATTGATGTTCATAAAGTACTCCCTCCGTCCCAAAATTCTTGTCTTAGATTTGTCTAGATACAGATGTATTAAGTCACATTTTAGTATTAGATACATCCGTATCTAGACAAATCTAAGACAAGAAATTTGGGACAGAGGGAGTAGTTGAAAGTAATCTATAAGAAATCAGTGTCAACTTCTCGCATGTTTTGGTCAAAAGAGGAATTTGGAACCGTCATTTGGCACACTAAAATCACATGCAAGATCACCCAGAAAGTTGTACTACCAGTACTAGTACTGCGTGTTAGATGAAAAAACACGATCAAGATCGAGAAAAAGATCGTCAACAAGAGACATTACCAGAACTTGCTTAATGGGGGATCCTGGAGACGGGGGCTTGGACAGGGCGATGGCTTTGAGCTTGTCTGCGGTAGTCTGGGCGGGGTGCTTGCGCTTCTTCGTACCATGAGCCTCGACGGTTTTGGCCAGAGCCATAGACATCACGTCGGCCGGTGCTCCGGCGTCCATCCAAGAGAGGAAGCTGAGAGAGAAGAGTGAAAGGAGGAACAAGATGAGGGAGAAGCGAAGCGAGTGGGGGTTTTCTTCAAGAGAGTAAACTGAGAGAGAAGAGTGAAATGATGGTTGCTTCGTCCGTCCAACTTACTGCTGGAAAGGAGGGGGTTTTGTGATTTGACGGCTCATTGGGCATTACAGCGGCGGTTCGATCGGGGTAGTCTACCGTCACTCTACTATGGAGTAATTTAGTGCATGGCTGGTGGACCCAGGTGCTGGCTGTCCCACACGTCGGCGAAAGTGAGTAATATAGTGCATGGCTAGAGGAGGATCCGCATGCTAGAGCGTGTCCACTGTTTTTCTGAAGAAAAAAAATGATTACAGCAAGCGTTTCCACTCTTACGACGGAGGAGTGCGAAACACGTCAGCCACTTGAACATACACGGTGCTCCTACTACTAGGCATGTGCAGTGGTTCATATGTCAGTACTACACAATCTTGTTGCTAGTGTTGTAAGATATGACGATAACAAATGACGTTGTGTGCATGTCAACTACTCCTATATGTAACATAGTACCGCTTTTTCAACTGTCCGGTCGAGAATGAATGGTGAGATCAATGTTAACAGAACTAGGTCCACAGCGCATGGAGAGTACGGTGCTACAGTACTCCACGAAACATGAACCATATGAAGCACGAATGGTGTTAGGCAGGGTGTATGAAGGGTGCACGGGATGGGAGGAAAACTTCCCTTCTCGACCCACTTTTTGGTGTTTGGAAGAGTGCATGAAGGGTGCATGAGTCCACACTAGTAGGTTGACAAAAATACACGAAGAGGAAACAACTATATTGAGATGAGAATGCAACCAAACACACCCACACGCTTTGTGCTACAGTGACTGATCTGCACCGTCTGAGTATGATCCAACGGTCATGTTGCACTGAGACATGGACATGCCCATGTAGAGGGCGCCTAAACACCACCGAAGTCCCTCTACTTCTCGAGGCGCACGATGTTGGTGATGCAGGGTGCAACCGCCCGCAGAGCCCATTCCCGGTCGACGGGAGCCGGTGTCAGGCGCCTCACCTCGGACTCCGTGATCTGCTGCGCCGCCATGGCACCAAGTAGAAGCAATGGGGAGAGGAAGCAAAGGGGGGCGAAACGATTGAAAGGCAATGCAATCTACGGGAAGGCGGAGGGAGCGGGGAATCTTTTGGTTTTCACCACGGTAAAACACCAGTCGATGACTTCTTACATCAGGGAGCAGTGGGTTTTTACAGGCGGAGTCATCGTGACTAATTGCTGCCGCGCCTGCTCCCATAAATCAAAAAATTAAAAATCCTGCCGCGCCTGCTCCCATCAATCAAAAAATTAAAAATCCTGCCGCACCCAAACACCAGAGCAACGCCGCGGTGGATATTTAAATTTACCTGCCGGCAAGTAGATAAAAAAGGGTGAAAAAACAAATGTGGCGGCGGCCTAGCTAATCGGTCGAACTAGCCCAACTAGCCAGCCACCGTGCTTCACTGATGTACTAGGCGGGAAATGTCGTCTTTCGTGATTTGATGACTCACTTACGTTCTTCGGCCCAACGACCGAGGAGGACCCAGAAAATGCGCGGTAGGGCATCCCGCGTCAGGAAGAATATATGCATGCACCACCCGGGAGGACCCCGAAACTGCGCGGTAGGGTGTGCCACGTCTCGGCACGGAGGAAAAATGTGCATGTAAAAATATACTTTATCAGACGTAGTACCTATGGTTCGACCTCGGGACCCAGCCAGTCGGTCGAAAACACCCCACTAGCCACACAGCTTCATCATGAAACGTGGCATGGAGGATAGATGTGGTTAGCTCCGTCTCGACCAGCCACAATGTCTGTTGTTCTAGGAGATTCTTCTATTTTCCATGTTTTTTTAGTTATAATAACACCACGGCAAGCTTGCGCCGCTCTTCGTGTGTGCCCGTGCAAAGGCTAGACGATGGAGAGAAGAGAGATTGAGATCGCAGACCTGGGACCCACCAGTAAGTGAGACAACGGCCATGCACGTGTTGACGAGGCACTCCCTCTACTCTACTCAACGCAAGTACTGTAAAAAATCAAGTTATGGGACAAAGCCAACAACCGTTCATTTTTTTAGGCTATCGACTTACGCTTTGTAGTCTAGGTTGCCAGTTCGAATCTCGTCTTTCAGATTTGTTAGTTTTAGGTCCAAATTTGATTAATGACAAGTGGGACCCCTTGTGTTGTTCCGATATTTCAGTGTAGGATGGTTTTTTTGAACAAACACTTTGCGCGGTTAGACAAGTAACGACACGAGTTACACGTATTTTGCAAGTTTACGAAAAAAAATGACACCATCATAGAATATCACATCCACCCCCGCAGCTTAGATACTATGGTGATACGAGTTTTTACACCGTTGGAAGTGAGATCCAATGTCTTGGGAGTAGTCTTTGTAATTATTCGCAATTTCCAAACTCTCCAAAGGTTTTTTTGCAAATAAAACATTCAGGCCTCATGTGTGCCACTGCATCTTTGATCAAACGGCTCCCCGGTGCTCATATTAGGTGCTCCCCGTAGCTTAATTACCCGCTACGGTGATATGAGCATCTAGGTCGTATGATCAGTGATCAGATGGCACATGCATAGTACTTGTACTTTTTGCGCATTTCCCAAACTCTATCAGCCGTATATTGCAAAAGCATTCAAACCTCCTACTATGGGCCATTAGATCTCATTGAACTTGTATCACCATAGAATCTATGGTGCGGGAGCACCTCATACTCTCTCGTGCGAGAAAACACAAGGTGCTATCGCAGCTTGGATTCTACGGTGATACGAGCTTGGAGGTCGTTTGATCTGAGGTCCAATGGCATCTGAGCAGTCTTTGTGCTTGTAAGCAGTGGCCGAACTCTTTTGGGGCTTTTCTGCAAAAAAACCATTCGAACCACCGAGGAGGTGTTGGGTCACAAATCCAACGCCTCCGAAGAGCTTGTATCACCAAAGCATCTAAGGTGTGGTAGACATGATATTCTTACATACAGGAGAATATGATGTCCTCCTTCATCTTAGATGCTATGGTGATACGAGCTTCGAGGTCGTTGGATATGGGATCAAAGGGCATCTAAGTAGTTTTTGTACAAATTGTGTGCAATTCTCAAACTCATCAAGGTTTCCTGCAAAAATATTAAGACACATCATGTGAGCTGCTATATCTCAGATCTACAAGCTCCAAGCAACTCGTATCGGCATATAGCATCTAAGGTATGGGGGCACATGATATTCTCCCGGGGAGGAGGGGTGGGGGGTGCACAACCAATCGGTGGTTGGGAGGGTGGGGACAAATAATCTAAACAACCCTAAACAGAGCTCCACAACTTTATCTAAGGTCGAGGGGTTGACCCCCGACAATCATAGCTCCGCCTAAACACAACATTTGCATGTACTATAGTACTAGACTTAATATTCATGTTTCAGTTTCATGTTCATTTTAAATATTGAACTGAGGACCATGGATGTCTTACATTTTACTCCCTTCATTCCTAAATATTAGTCTTTTTAGAGGCTTCAAATGTACTGGCACATACGGATGTATATAGACATATTTTAGAGTCTAGATTCACTCATTTTGCTCTGTATGTAGTCACTTGTTGAACTCTCTAAAATACTAATATTTAGGAATAGAAGGAGTATTTTTGAATTCGTTTCATACATGCATGGTTTGTAAAAACAGATGCACTATACTTATTGGATTGTTGTTGTGTTCGTGCGTGTGTGTCTGTGTGTGTGTGTGTGTGTGGTCATATGCTTGATACATACCAAGTTTTCTCACCTCCATATTGTTCATCTTTTAAATTCAAATTTGCATTGGAAAACTTACTAGGGATACCATGAAATGTGAAATCCACATTGAGATCACAATATCTCAAACTCACTCTAATTCAACAACTCGTCATAAATCAATTACCACGTTGAGATTAGTATTTGCAAGCAAAATACGGGTATTGTAATACACATAGATTCGTTCGGCAATTTAAAAGGTTACTTTCATATTCTTGAATGGTAGGACCCAACGGCGTACCAGCCAGACCTTGGCTCGTGTTGATCCTAAAAAAATTGGGCTCGTGTCCTTCGGTGGCGTGCGTGGTACTCACATTAGGCAACCCCAACCAGTCGAGCCTCAGCGTTTCAAGTCGAAATATCTGGCGGCCAGAATTCCAGCCCTAGGAAATTCCCCTCATGTCCCCGGTCCATAATGACTACCGATGAACAACGGAGGGATGCTTTAGTAACTAGACAACATTACCTACCGTGCCGAGCACGGTTCAATTCCCTCGGTCGCCGCTCATCAAGGTCACCCATCAATTGCATTGCCTAGTACTACTACTACTACACCAGGATGAGCACAGAATTGAGCCCGTTTGTCCGTGCCTAGTACTTGAGTTAATATATCAGTCAATGCACTGGTACGGAGGGATTATCCTTTTACTCTGCATATATAACTTGTCTGAAGTCTAACTAAGCAAATTTTTTGACCAAATCCTTTCTTAAGAAATACAACAGGACAGATGTACAGCTTGAAAATTTATTGAATGATGCAGGTTATGATATTGTTTCGAATCCTGGAACTTAAATTTAAGAAAATCCAAAAGTGAGCATAAATTCTTGAAACTAAGCATGGTCATGTGATATGGAACAAATATTACTTCGTAAATTTTTTCTTCAATTTGAGACAAGCTGCTTATGACAAGTTGCACAAATGAAGAGTCAAGGTATTTTGGAACAAAGACCTGTCACGTTAAGGCGAACGCTTTCACTATTGAAACCGTGGGCGTTTACGTGCCGCCACAAGTCCCCGCTTCTCATCGGCAGGTGTCGTCCAAGAAAGCGTGTGAGTCGACGGGAGGCGTGCGAGCAGACCGCTGCGCCGGCTGTCAGGGAGGCGTGCGAGCAGACCGCTGTGCAGGCTCACCGGGAGGCGAGCCCTTTGACCAAGCTCCGCCGCCCACCGTTGTCCCAGCTGCTCCCACTTTTAATGTCGCCGGCGCCGCAGTTTAAAATCAACCCCGCACTACCCGGTATCGCTACAATCCTCTCTCTTCCTCTCTGATTCTCCTGTCGTCTACCTCCAACTAGCCTGACCTAAACGTACGCCATGCCGCATCACGATGGTCTGCCCTTAGTGTTCTAGTTTCCTGAGGAAGACACCAGCCGGAGTCTCAAGAACATAAGGCGCTTTGGGACGAGGTTGAACTGGTCTTGCATGAAGACGCCGCGCCTGTCCCCGCTCCCGTTCCGGCTCCCGTCGCCCCGACTGCGCCAGCGCCCATCCCCATGGCATTGATGGGCTGGGAGCTGCACATTGTCGCCGAGCTTGATCCCACGGGGTTCCACGAGGTCCCCGCTGACTTTCACGTGCCCGTGCACCTGCCAGCGCATGCGCCTGCGCATGCACTGATGCGGACACCCGTGCCGGTGCCCGTGCACCTGCCAGCGCATGCGCCTACGCGTGCACTGACGTGCGTGCCCATGCCGGTGCCCGTGCACACGAATGTCTCCGCCGCGCCACTGACAGCGCATGTCCTCGTGCGGGTGCCAGTGCCCACCTCAGCGGCATGGATGGCCGCCGTCGACCGCTTCATTGCACCAACGCCAGACGCCTCCTCCCGCCACTTGACTCGCTCCGAAGTCCAGACCATTTTGGCCTTCCTTGAAGCTAGGCCAATGTCCAGTAGTACGACAACAACGGCACAAGACGCCGCCGTTGCCGTCGGTCAGTGGCCCGACGACACATAGAGCACGGTAGAGGAGCCGCTTCCCACCGTGAGACGCCCCCACCCCCGCCGCGTAATCTAAATTTGCCATGAAAAACGTTCAGATTGCCATGCTTAAAATCCGAACATTTATCATTTCTGTTTATTTTATATCGATCATCGTATAATTTAAAGTCGGAGTCAGACTGAACGAAATGTATGATTTGATCGATTGAATGTTCTGCTAGAGCCGTATCAAATTAAATATAAAACGTCATCAAGACACATGTATTCCTTGTCATCCAACGACCTAGACTGCTTCAATGTCGAGCGCTCAACACGTTTAGCGTGCAGTTAATTTCATGCCAAAAATAAAGCTAATTGCTATGTCTTGAGCTTGCATTGGTTTTCCCCGAAGAGGAAGGGATGATGCAGTAGAGTAGCGTAAGTATTTCCCTCAGTTTTTTAGAACCAAGGTATCAATCCAGTAGGAGCCCACGCTCAAGTCCCTCGTACCTGCACAAAGCGATAGCTACTCACAACCAACGCGATTAGGGGTTGTCAAGCCCTTCACGGTCACTTACGAGAGTGTGATCTAATAGATAGAATATTTTTGGTATTTTTGGTATAAAGATGCAAAGTAAAAAGTAAAGGCAAAGTAAATAGCAAAACAAAATAGAAGTGATGGAGATTGATATGATGAGAATAGACCCGGGGGCCATAGGTTTCACTAGTGGCTTCTCTCAAGAGCATAAGTATTCTACGGTGGGTGAACAAATTACTGTTGAGCAATTGATAGAATTGTGCGTAATTATGAGAATATCTAGGCATGATCATGTATATAGGAATCACATCCGTGACAAGTAGATTGAAACGATTCTGCATCTACTACTATTACTCCACTCATCGATCGCTATCCAGCATGCATCTAGAGTATTAAGTTAAAAACAGAGTAATGCTTTAAGCAAGATGACATGATGTAGAGAGATAAATTCATGCAATATGAAATAAACCCCATCTTGTTATCCTTGATGGCAACAATACAATACGTGCCTTGCTGCCCCTTCTGTCACTGGGTAAGGACACTGCAGGATTGAACCCAAATCTAAGCACTTCTCCCATGGCAAGAACTACCAATCTAGTTGGCCAAACCAAACGGATAATTCGAAGAGACTTGCAAAGATAAGAAATCATGCATAAAAGAATTCAGAGAAGATTCAAATATTGTTCATAGATAGACTTGATCATAAACCCACAATTGATCGGTCACAACAAACACACCGCAAAAAGAAGATTACATCGAATAGATCTCCACAAGAGAGGGGGAGAACTTTGTATTGAGATTCAAAGAGAGAGGAGAAGCCATCCAGGTACTAACTATGGACCCGAAGGTCTGAGGTAAACTACTCACACTTCATCGGAGAGGCTATGATGATGTAGAAGCCCTCCGTGATGACAACCCTCTTACGGCAGAGCTCCGGAACAGGCCCCAAGATGGGATCTCATGGATACAGAAAGTTGCGGCAGTGGAATTAGGTTTTTGGCTCCTCTTCTGGTCATTTGGGGGTACGTGTGTCTATATAGGAGGAAGGAGTACATCGGTGGAGCACCAAGGGCCCCACGAGGCAGGGGGCGCGCCCTAGGGGGGGGGGGGCGCCCCCCACCCTCATGACCTCCTCTTTGATCCCTTGGAGTAGGGTCCAAGTCTCCTAGATCACGTTCGGTGAGAAAATCACGTTTTCGAAGATTTTATTCCGTTTGGACTCCGTTTGATATTCTGTTTATCCGAAACACTGAAATAGGCAAAAAACAGCAATTCTGGGATGGGCCTCCGGTTAATAGGTTAGTCCCAAAAATAATATAAAAGTGGAAAATAAAGCCCAATATAGTTCAAAACAGTAGATAATATAGCATGGAGCAATCAAAAATTATAGATACGTTGGAGATGTTTCACGCATCCCCAAGCTTAATTCCTGCTCGTCCTCGAGTAGGTAAATGATAAAAAGAGAATTTTTGATGCGGAGTGCTACTTGGCATAATTTCAATGCAAATCTTCTTAATTGTGGTATGAATATTCAGATTAGAAAGATTCAAGACAAAAGTTTATATTGACATAGAAAATAATAATACTTCAAGCATACTAACAAAGCAATTATGTCTTCTCAAAATAACATGGCCAAAGAAAGTTATCCCTACAAAATCATATAGTCTGGCTATGCTCCATCTTCCCCACACAAAGTATTTAAATCATGCACAACCCCGATGACAAGCCAAGCAAATGTTTCATACCCTAACTTTTTGAAAACTTTTTCAATCTTCATGCAATACATGAGCGTGAGCCATGGATATAGCACTATAGGTGGAATAGAATGGTGGTTGTGGAGAAGACAAAAAGGAGAAGATAGTCTCACATCAACTAGGCGTATCAACGGGCTATGGAGATGCCCATCGATAGATATCAATGTGAGTGAGTAGGGATTGCCATGCAACGGATGCACTAGAGCTATAAATGTATGAAAGCTCAACAAAAGAAACTAGTGGGTGTGCATCCAACTTGCTTGCTCACGAAGACCTAGGGCAACTTGAGGAAGCCCATCATTGGAATATACACGCCAAGTTCTATAACGTGAAATTCCCACTAGTATATCAAACTGACAACATATGAGACTCTCTATATGAAGAACATGGTGATACTTTGAAGCACAAAATATGAGACTCGCTATATCATGGTGCTACTTTGAAGCACAAGTGTGGAAAAAGGATAGTAGCATTGCCCCTTTTTTTTGGGCCTTCCTTTTTTTCTTTGGCCTTTTTTGGGGACAATGCTCTATTGAATGATGATCATCACACTTCTATTTATTTACAACTCAACGATTACAACTTGATACTAAAACAAAGTATGACTCTGTATGAATGCCTCCGGCGGTGTACCGGGATATGCAATGAATCAAGAGTGACAAGTATGAAAGAATTATGAACGGTGCCTTTGCCACAAATACTATGTCAACTACATGATCATGCTAAGAAATATTACAATTATGGATGTGTCATGACGAACTAGAAGGTGGAAAGTTGCATGGCAATATATCTCGGAATGGCTATGGAAATGCCATAATAGGTAGGTATGGTGGCTGTTTTGAGGAAGGTATATGGTGGGTGTATGATACTGGCGAAAGGTGCGCGGTATTAGAGAGGCTAGCAAGGGTGGAAGGGTGAGAGTGCGTATAATCCATGGACTCAACATTAGTCATAAAGGACTCATATACTTATTGCAAAAATTTAGAAGTTATCAAAGCCAAGTATTACGCGCATGCTCCTAGGGGGATAGATTGGTAGGAAAAGACCATCGCTCGTCCCCGACCGCCACTCATAAGGAAGTCAATCAATAAATTAATCATGCTCCGACTTCATCACATAACGGTTCACCATACGTGCATGCTACGGGAATCACAAACTTCAACACAGGTATTCTTTAAAATCACAACTACTCCACTAGCATGACTTTAATATTATCACCTCCATATCTCAAAACAATTATCATGCTTCAATCTTTTCTTAGTATTCAACACACTCAAAAGAAAGTTTCACAAATCTAGAATACCAAGCATATTATTATGAGGCAAATTACCATGCTATTAAGAGACTCTAAAATTAATTTAAGTGAAGCATGAGAGATCAATTGTTTCTTTAAAATGAATCCACCACCGTGCTCTAAAAGATCTAAGTGAAGCACATAGAGCAAAATTATCTACCTCAAAGGATATAAGTGAAGCACATAGAGCAAAATTATCTAGCTCAAAAGATATAAGTGAAGAACATAGAACAAAATTATCTAGCTCAAAGGATATAAGTGAAGCACATAGAGTATTCTATCAGATTTTAATTCATGTATGGCTCTCTCAAAAGGTGTGTATAGCAAGGATGATTGTGGTATACTAGCAAACAAAGACACAAGTAATACAAGACGCTCCAAGCAAAACACATATCATGTTGGTGAATAAAAATATAGCTCCAAGTAAATTACCGATGGAAGTGGACGAAAAGAGGGGATACCTTACGGGGCATCCCCAAGCTTTAACTTTTTGGTGTCCTTGGATTATCTTGTGGGTTCCATGGGAATCCCCAAGCTTAGGCTCTTGCCACTCCTTGTTCCACGATCCATCAAAAGAATTCACCCAAAACTTGAAAACTTCACAACACAAAACTCAAAATAGAAAACTCGTGAGCTCCGTTAGCGAAAGAAAACAAAAGACCACTTCAAGGTAATGTAATGAACTCATTATTTATTTATATTGGTGTTAAACCTACTGTATTCCAACTTCTCTATGGATTATAAACTATTTTACTAGCCATAGATTCATCAAAATAAGCAAACAACACACGAAAAACAGAATCTGTCAAAAACAGAACAGTCTGTAGTAATCTGTAGCTAGTGCAAGATCTGAAACCCCAAAAATTCTAAAATAAATTTCTGGACGTGAGTAATTTATCTATTAATAATCTTCAAAAATAATTAACTAAATAGCACTCTTCAAATAAAAATGGCAGCTGTTCTCGTGAGCGCTAAAGTTTCTGTTTTTTACAGCAAGTTCAACAAGACTTTCCCCAAGTCTTCCAAACGGTTCTACTTGGCACAAACACTAATTAAACACAAAAAACACAACCTAAACAGAGGATAAATAATTTATTTATTACCAAACAGGAGAAAATAGCAAGGAACAAAAATAAAGTTGGGTTGCCTCCCAACAAGCGCTATCGTTTAACGCCCCTAGCTAGGCATAACAAGCAAGAATAGATCTAGGTATTGCAATCTTTGGTAGGCAATCCATAAGTGGCTCTCATGATAGTTTCATATGGTAATTTTATTTTCTTTCTTGGAAAGTGTTTCATTCCCTTTTTAATGGAAATTTAAATCTAATATTTCCTTCCTTCATATCAATAATCGCACCAACCGTTCTAAGGAAAGGTCTACCAAGAATAATAGGGCAAGAAGGATTGCAATCTATATCAAGAACAATGAAATCTACGGGCACATAATTCCTATTTGCAACAATAAGAACATCATTAATTCTTCCCATAGGTTTCTTAATAGTGGAATCCGCAAGATGCAAGTTTAGAGAGCAATCATCAAAATTACGGAAATCTAGTAAATCACACAAAGTCTTGGGAATAGTAGAGACACTAGCACCCAAATCACACAAAGCATAAAACTCATGATCTTTAATTTTAATTTTAATAGTTGGTTCCCACTCATCATAAAGTTTTCTAGGGATAGAAACTTTCAACTCAAGTTTTTCTTCATAAGATTGCATCAAGGCATCAACAATATGTTCGGTGAAGGCTTTATTTCGACTATAAGCATGTGGAGAATTTAGCACAGATTGCTACAAGGAAATACAATCAATCAAAGAGCAATTTTCATAATTAAATTCCTTGAAATCCAATATAGTGGGTTTAGCAACGTCTAGATTTTTATATCTTTTAATCCCACTTTCATCAATTTCATCATTAAGATCTAAATACTCCGAATTTTTAGAACGCCTTCTAGGTAAGGGAAGATCATATTCAGTTTCATCAAGATTCATATTGCAAAATAAAGATTTAATGGGAGAAACATCAATAACTTTTAGATCTTCATCATTACTTTCAAAGGAATTGGAAGAACACGCTTTAATAAAGGCATCTTTGGAAGCACACATCCTAGCGGTTCTTTCTTTACACTCATCAATGGAAATTCTCATGGCTTTAAGAGACTCTTTGATATCATGCTTAGGTGGAATAGATCTAAGTTTCAAAGCATCAACACCAAGAGCAATTCTATCAACGTTCCTAGCCAAATCATCAATCTTAAGCAATTTTTCTTCAATCATAGCATTAAAATTATTTTGCGAAGAAATAAATTCTTTAATATTAAATTCAAAATCAGAGGGCATCTTATTATAATTTCCATAAGAGTTGTTGTAGGAATTCCCATAATTATTAGAACGATTACTAGGATATGGCCTAGGATTAAAATTCCCTCTATAAGCGTTGTTACCAAAATTATTCCTACCAACAAAATTCACATCTGTAGATTCATTATTATTCTCAATCAAAGTAGACAAAGGCATATCATTAGGATCAGAAGAAACACTCTTAGTAGCAAATAATTTCATAAGTTCATCCATCTTTCCACTCAACACATTAATTTCTTCTATCGCATGCACCTTTTTATTAGAAGTTCTTTCAGTATGCCATTGAGAATAATTAACCATAATATTATCTAGGAGTTTAGTAGCATCTCCTAAAGTGATTTCCATAAAAGTGCCTCCCGTGGCCGAATCTAAAAGATTTCTAGAAGCAAAATTCAATCCAGCATAAATTTTTTGTATAATCATCCACAAATTCAAACCATGAGTAGGGCAATTACGTATCATTAATTTCATTCTCTCCCAAGCTTGTGCAACATGTTCATGATCAAGTTGTTTAAAATTCATAATATCGTTTCTAAGAGAGATGATCTTAGCGGGACACTACTGGGGAAAAGCCTATACACAGAATCTTACCAGTAGCGCTGTACAAAATCAAACGCTACTACTACTTAGTAGCAGCGCGCGTATATAAACCGCGCTACTGCTATGACTTTTGCAGTAGCGCGTACTAGCGAAAAGCGCTGCTGCTATGTTTGAACTGGGCACGCATGGCTAGCCCAACCTAGCAGTAGCGCGTATACTGGCCCAGTGCTACTGCTACTCTCCTTAGCTGTAGCGCGCTTACGTGTAAGGCGCTGCTGCTACCGGAAATAAAATAAAGTGAAAAACAAGTAGAAAAGTAAATGAAAATGAAAGAAATAGAAAAAGGAAAAAGGAAAAAAATAAAATGTAAAGACAAATAAAAGAAAATAGGGAAAAAAGGAGAAAGGAATAGCAGTAGCGGGTTTTAGGAAACGTGCTATAGCTAACTTAGCTATAGCGCGTTTTCGGAAACGCGCCACCGTTACGTTTCACTTAAACAGCGGTTTCCCCCCGCCCCCCGGCCACCACTTCTTCCCCAAATCCCTCGCCTCTCCGCCGTCTCCCCAATTCGCCGTTGCCCCACTTCGCCGCCGTCTCCTGCCGGCGTGGACGCCCGCAACCTCACCGTCTCCCCCCGAGGCCGCCGTCATCCTCACCGCCGCCGCCCGAGGCCGCCCTCAGCCTCACCGCCGCCGCTCAAGACCGCCCTCGACATCACCGTCGGCGCCCTCCACCTCACCGCCGCCCGAGCCTGCCCAGGACCGCCGTTGCCCGTGCCCGAGCCCGCCCTCTCCGCCCCTGCCTCCGTCACCGAGCACCTCCCCGCCACCGTCTCTCCCCTCTTTGTAAGTCACCCACCCCTCCCCCCACTCATCTCTCTCTGCATTTTAGAGAAAAAATTAGTAGAGCAAAAGTTTGTTTATGGCAAAAAACTTAGTTTAGAGCAAAGGATGTTAAGTAGTAGATGTTAGAGCAAAAATTAGTTTAGAGCCAAAATTTGGTTTACAACAAAAGTTAGTTAGGGCAGTAAGGTTTAATTAGGGTAGATGCTGCTTGTATAGTATATAATGAAACTAGTACATGTTAATTAGGTTTGGGAAATAGTGGTACTAGTAGATGTTAATTAGATGTTTTTCAGTTAGGGCACTAGAGTTTTGCTAGGTTAATTAGGTTAGTAGTGCTGCTAGTAGTAGTGGTACAGTAGGTTAATTAGGTGATGTTAAATGAATAACCTAAATGAATTAAATTAGTAGATAACTGAATTTTTTTCCTTTCATCATTATAGAGCACTAAAGTTAACTGAATTTTGTTCTATTAGTAGTTAAATGAATTTTCTTCTACACTTTGTTTTTGAACTAGCTTGTGAAATTTGGACATGTGGTTTCTCGTGTATATTTGGACATGTGTTGCGGTGTCGAAGAGGGATATTTGAACACTGTTTTCAGGGAAAGATGCTGAGTGGCCTATGTTTTTCCGGAATGTTGATTCATTTCTATTCCGGCAAATTTCAGCTTCTCGATTTGTCCACTTTTTAGCAAAGGTCATGCCGAAATTTTCCGTGAATTTTGGCATGACTTGTGCTACAAACTAGGACATATCGAGTGCCCGTGATTTTCCGCACCAGGAAGGAGTCAACATTCCTGCAAAGCAATAGGCCTTTTTTATGTCATTATTCATTTTATTAGGTCTAGAATTAATTGACTAGATTTAATCATAGGAAACATGGCTAGCAACGATCAAGGACAGGGTTTTGGTGATTGCGACGACGCCTACCGGGCGGCAGACGAATTTTTTAGCCTTACCGACGATCAACCGATGTTATTGCTGGGCCCACCGGTGGCATCGGGGACTGAGACCGACACGTAAACTGGTGCTGAGACCTGAAGCCTTTCACTAGGCTCGGGGACTATCTCCCTGACTTGGATGGATGGAACGACATGTTGGAGTGATTGTCGATATATGACAATGTGTCCGTTTAGTCCATACTTTCTGTATGACAAAACTTTGAGTTATGCACAGTGAAATTTTATTTGTGATGTAATTAAACCGTCCTCCTCCTCGACTAGCGAAAATCACTCTATTTAGGGCATTTTGTGGTACGATGAACTTTGTTATTTATGCTTATGATATGTTGTTTCTATTTTTGCCAAGTCTGTCTCTTTCTGTTGCTCAACTATATATGTTGCACATCATCGACTCATCTGATGATGCAGGTGTATAGATCATAGATGGCGAAGAAGTGCTACGCCAGGAGTATATATACGACAAGTGGCCGGAGTGTCAGGCCGCCCAGGTGTACCAGTTTCCGGTTTCCGAGCGACAGGCAGTAGTTAGTTTAGGTTCACGCTAATGCGAGAGAGGGATACGAACTCATGTTCTCAAAGTGATAGCTCTTCTCACGTATATCATTGTTTAGATGGATGACGATGTATTTGCAAGTAACCGAGACTTGTATCGCTATTTTCGAGATGATGACGAGAGACCACTTTGTGTTGGATGATGATTATGATGATGACATGATTTGATGAGACTAATTGTATGTATATGCTATGATTACATTTGTATGTGTATGATATGCTAAATATTATTGTATAAAGCCTATTCAAATACAAAAAAAATAAAAAACAAATATGCAGGAAAAAAACTAATAAATAAACTAGTAGTAGCGAGGGGGGAAATTTAGCAGTAGCGCCTCCTCACCAGTAGCGCGTCCCAGCAAACAGCGCTGCAGATAATATCAGTAGCGCTGAGGGAGTCCTGGATTAGGGGGTGTTTGGATAGCCGGACCATACCTTCAGCCGGACTCCTGGACTATGAAGATACCAGATTGAAGACACCGTCCCGTGTCCGGAAGGGACTTTCCTTGGCATGGAAGGCAAGCTTGGCAATACGAATATGAAGATCTCCTACCATTGTAACTGACTCCATGTAACCCTAACCCTATCCGGTGTCTATATTAACCGGAGGGTTTTTGTCTGTAGGACAACATACACATCAACAATCATACCATAGGCTAGCTTCTAGGGTTTAGCCTCCTCGATCTCGTGGTAGATCTACTCTTGTACTACCCATATCATCAATATTAATCAAGAAGGACGTAGGGTTTTACCTCCATCGAGAGGGCCCAAACCTGGGTAAAACTTCGTGTCCCTTGTCTCCTGTTACCATCCGGCCTAGACGCGCCGTTCGGGACCACCTACCCGAGATCCGCCGGATTTGACACCGACATTGGTGCTTTCATTGAGAGTTCCTCTGTGTCGTCGCCATCAGGAAGGATGCCTCGCCCCGTCTTTAAAGACAGCACCGTTGCTAAGGGAGCTTTGGCTGTCAGCCAAACCCTCCGGTAAGGTGGCTTTCTTATGACCGCCTGTTCGGCTTCTGCACCAACGATGACCTCTCGAGCCATCGAAAACAATCTTCATGTCAACTCGGAACTCACCGAGCAGTTAGATCCAATCACTAGTAGAAAAATGGTCAAACATGAAGCACATTAGTGCCGGTTTGTATTTGAGCCGGTACTAATGGTACCATTAGTGCCGGTTCGAACGGATTTGCATTAATGCCGGTTCGTGTTGAACCTTTAGTACCGGTTCGTGGCACGAACCGGCACTAAAGGGGTGGTGGCAGGCTGGCGTCAGGCCGGGGCCCCACGATCACCTTTAGTACCGGTTCGTGGCACAAACTGGTACTAAAGGTCTAACCTTTAGTACCGGTTCATGCCATGAACCGGTACTAAAGGGGTCTAACCTATAGTACCGGTTCGTGGCACGAACCGGTACTAAAGGTCCCATTTTCAAACTCTACCCCCCCCTGTGGATCGCCTTTTCAGTTTTAAAAAAAATAAAATAAAATAATGGAAATGTCAAAAAAATAAAAGAAAATAAGTTTCTCATGTGATATGTGGTCTAGTTGTTGGGAAAATTTGCAAATGTGAATTTTGACTTTATTTGCAAAATATCTCTGAAATTTGTAAAAACGGGCATAACTTTTGCATACTAACTCGGATGAAAAAGTTTTTTATATGAAAAATCATCTACTCGAAAAGTTACATCCGAATTTAACGGGGGAACCCGGTTAAACATTTGCAAAATCCTCAAAAACCTAATAGAAAAAAAGTTACGGGGCTTTTAAGATCTAGAGTGGAAAAAATTGAAAAATATTCAAACAGTGGGCAAACTGTGGTCAAACAATGGTCAAACTAATTATTCAAGAATATTAGTGTTACTAAATAATTATTTCAATTTTTTGAATTTTGGTCAAATCTGGTCAAACTATGGTCAAACTGGGGTCAAACTATGGTCAAACTTATTCAAGAAATATTAGCGTTACTAAATAATTACTGTTTTTTTAGAATAATAGTTTCAAACTCAAACGGTGAAATGTGTGACTTCATGCTCAAGTTAAACTCCTGAGGGTTAGTAGGATTAACATCTTACTATTGTCAGGAAAACAACAAGTGCAGACTTGGAAACGAAGGAGAATAGAACCCAAAAGTTAAGCGTGCTCGGGCTGGAGTAGTGAGAGGGATGGGTGACCGGTCGGGAAGTTAGATGATTTGGAATGAGTGATCCACACTTGAGTAGTTAAGAGAGGTGATTAGAGACTAAATCATCAAATAATTCAGAAAAATTAAAAATTGAAAAAAATCAAAAAAAATTTCCAAAATTTTCAAATTTTTTTTCAAAAAAAACCTTTAGTACTGGTTGGTAACACCAACCGGTACTAAAGGTCCCCCGTACCAGGGCGCGAGCTCACGCCACGTGGTTCCCCTTTACCACCGGTTCGTGCTGAACCGGTACTAAAGGGGGGGGGGCCTTTAGTGCCGAAACGTTAGTGCCGGTTCCATAACCGGCACTAAAGGCCCTTACAAACCGGTGCTAATGGCCCGTTTTCTACTAGTGAATAGAGCTTTCCTCCATAAATGAGCTCTTGGAACGCTTCGCCGCCCTGGGAGTCGCTACGGATTACGACCAGATTGGGCCTAAAACCGATCTGAGAGAGATTCACTCTCCCCAAGTCACCCATCATGTTGCCATGGTAGAGGGACAGTGCGCGACCCTTCATCTATCTTAAGGACTCGTTACGTCCGGATTCGCGATCCCTCCACGCTGGATACCCGCGGAGGGGCGGATATCACTCAAGACCTGAACTTAGAGTCAGGCGACGGGCTGGATTCATTAGACAACATCCAGGAATCCAAATTTTCGAGTTCAGAAATTCCTCGGCCTCTGAGCCTTAGATGGGGTGAGGCTTCGGATTTAATTCCACCCACCCACCCCAACATAAGCGATCTATCCAAAACCAGGCAAGAACCCGATGAAACAGTACATCATTACTGGGCCAGATTCCTCCTGGTTAAGAACAGGCTAAGGGACTGCCGCGAGGAAGACACAATCTCAATCTTCTGCAATAATTGCACGGACAAGGGAATACTCAACACCATAAGTCGCTGTGATATTACACACTTCGCTGACTTGGCGTCCATTGTACGAAAGTACTGTGCGATGGAAAGCGCCTGGAAAACCGAAATAAAATTTTGGGACAATCCGGCCCTGAATACAAACCCAGTCCGAAATAAAAGGGTGCATCATCACCAGTCACCTTGGTCAAGCACTAAAAAGAAAAAACCCTCTATAGGGCATGGAACCGTACTGGAAGGGTGGCTTAATGGACCCTGTAAAATTCATAGTACAGAGGACGCCACACCAACTCACAGCCTCAGAGCATGTTGGATACTCCGGCAGGTGGCCAAAATCGGCGAAAATCTCCTAATTCCGGAGGCCACAGAGAGCCACCCCAGAGACACCAATACGGTATTAACAGTCTTCGAGACTTTCGCATCAAATAATATGCGAAAAAGGACACTCCGCAGCCTTCCCGAATTCTACCAAGTAGCAACAATAAACCCATGGAGCGACACGGCTATTACCTTTAACGCCAGTGATGAACCTAAATTCCGAACAGCCCGAGCACCAGCCGCATTGGTCCTCAGTCCAATAGTGGACGGCTTTCGTCTTACCAAGGTACTCATAGACGGCGGCAGCGGATTGAACCTCATTTACGAGGAGACTCTTCAAAAAATGGAAATAGACTGGAACCGCATTGAGCGAAGCAGCACAACCTTTAGAGGAATAATCCCCAATCAGGAAGCGCGCTGTACAGGAAAAATCACACGAGATGTGGTGTTTGGCAAGCCGGATAATTACAGGTCTGAAGAGGTCACGTTCCAGGTGGCTCCGTTCAGCAGCGGTTATCACGCTCTGCTAGGGCGGGAAGCGTTTACAATCTTCCATGCAATACCCCATTACGGGTACATGAAGCTCAAGTTGCCCGGGCCTAACGGGATCATCACTCTCGCTAGTGATCCGGACATTGCACTCCGCGCTAAAAACAAGATAGCCGCACTGGCCCTCGAGGCACTATCCGAAGCCCTAGCGGCTGAGGAGCTGACTGCGCTGCGGTCTACAGTGAATAGGGACAACGTGGTACTCGACAAAAGATCCAAGTCCACCTCCTTTAAACCAGCGGACGAAATAGTCAAATTCCAACTCCATCCAACTGACCCTAATAAAACAGCTTCCATCGGGGCACAGTTAAACCCTGATGTCGGCGCCGCTTTGCGAGAGTTCCTACGAGAGAACTGGGACATTTTCGCCTGGCACCCTTCACACATGCCAGGAATCCCACGCAGGCTGGCCGAGCACAGGTTAAATATCCAAACAGGATTCAAACCTGTCAAACAGGTTCTTTGGCGTTTTTCCGAACCTAAGAGACAGGCCATGGGAGAGGAGCTAGCAAAGCTATTGGAGGCCGGATTCATCAGAGATATAAAACATCCGGACTGGCTAGCAAACCTGGTGATGGTACCAAAGAAGTCAAAATCCTGGCGCCTATGTGTTGATTTTAAAGACCTTAGCAAGGCTTGCCCAAAGGATCCCTTCCCCCTCCCCCGCATCGATCAAATTATCAACACTACCGCAGGACACGATTCGTTGTGTTTCCTCGACGCATATTCTGGCTACCATCAAATCAAGATGGCAGAACCAGACCAAGCCGCAACGGAATTTATCACACCATACAGGCCATTCTGCTTCAACACGATGCCCTTCGGGCTCAAAAACGCCGGCGCAACATATCAGCGCATGATTCAGACATGTTTGGCAAGCCAGATTGGCAAAACAGTGGTGGCATATGTAGATGATGTGGTCGTCAAGACAAGACATGTTGAATCTCTAGTAGACGACTTGAGGCTCACATTTGATAACCTCCGAACATACGACATCAAGCTCAACCGGAAAAATGCATTTTCGGCGTTCCAGCTGGAAAGCTCTTGGGCTTCATTGTATCCGGTAGGGGAATTGAAGCAAATCCAGCCAAGATCCGAGCTCTGTCGCAACTGGATATCCCAAAGGACCTCAAACAAATACAAAACTTAACCGGATGCGTGGCGGCTCTAAGCCGCTTTATCTCCCGCTTGGGAGAAAAGGCCCTACCCCTTTACCGCCTCCTTCGGCGCACCGAACACTTCAAATGGACGGACGCAGCCACGGCCGGACTCGACGAAATAAAAGCCATACTGGCAACAAACTCAGTCCTGGTCGCGCCAAACATTGGCAAACAAATGCTATTATACATTGCAGCAACACATCAGGTTATAAGCGCAGTGCTCGTCGTCGAACGAGAAGCGGACGGACACAAATTCCCCCTTCAAAAGCCGGTCTATTATGTGTCCACTGTCCTCACTCCCTGCAAATCACAGTACCCACATTATCAAAAGATTGCATACGCGGTATTCTTGGCATCCCAGAAGCTACGACACTACTTTCAAGAGTGTTCAATAACGGTAGCCTCGGAAGTACCACTTAACGATATTATAAACAACCGTGACGCAACGGGCTGGATTGCGAAATGGGCCATCGAGCTCCTCCCGTTCGACATAACTTATAAGCCACGACGAGCCATCAAGTCACAAGTCTTGGCCGACTTCGTCGCAGAATGGACGGAGGCCGAACTCCCTAAACAGTACGGCACATATTCAAATTGGATCATGCATTTCGACGTCTCCAAGATGTTGGCCGGACTGGGGGATGGCGTCGTTTTGACGTCCCCCATAGGAGACACAGTTCAATACGTACCACAGATTATGTACACGGACTCGAACAATGCAGCCGAATATGAGGCCCTTTTACATGGTCTCCGGATGGCAGTATCCATGGGCATCCAACCCCTAGAGGTGCGCATGGACTCGAAGCTCACAATATCCCAAATAAATGGAGACTTCGATGCCAAGGATCCAAAAATGGCAGCTTACCGCAACGCCGTCCTAAAAATGTCAGCTCGGTTCGAGGGGCTTGAATTTCACCATATAGCCCGAGAAAATAATCAGGCGGCAGATGTCCTGGCACGCATCGGCGCAAAACGCGATGTAGTCCCCACCAACATCTTTTTGGAAAGGCTGTTCAAGCCATCCGTAGCATGGGAAGGGGAGCCGAACAATAATAGCCCGGACCCAACCGGCCTGCCCGACACCGAACATTCTGACACAATCGGAGGCTCTGCCATTGAAATAACGCCTTCAGCCCACGTAATAATGGCCGTCATCGCCCCGTGGACAAAACCATTCCTCGCCTACCTTACTAGGCAGGAACTCCCCGAGGACCAAAATGAGGCACGCTGCATAGTGCAGCGATCCAAAGCCTACAGAGTCCACGAGGGAGAGCTTTATAATAAAAACACTACCGGAGTCCTTCAAAGGTGCATCTCCGAAGAGGAGGGGCGGAATCTCCTGGCTGAAATTCATGCCGGACTCGGCGGTCATCACGCTGCAGCCCGGTCCCTTGTAAGCAAGGCCTTCTGTACAGGCTTTTATTGGCCGACAGACCGGGCAGACGCTCAGGATTTAGTCCAACGATGCACCGGTTGCCAGCTATTTGCAAACCAAAGCCATATGCCACCCACCGCCCTCCAAACCATCCCCATTACTTGGCCCTTCGCGGTCTGGGGGCTTGACATGGTTGGACCCCTTAAAGGTGGAACCCACAAGGAAAAATACTTACTGGTCATGGTGGATAAGTTCACCAAATGGATAGAAGCCAAGCCTGTTAAGACGGCCGAATCCGGACCGGTGATAGACTTTATATCCTGGGTTGTACACCGTTACGGCGTCCCCCACAGCATCATCACTGATAACGTCACGAACTTCACGGCCGACGAGGTAAAACTCTGGTGCAAAAACATGGGCATCAAGCTCGATTATGCTTCCGTCTATCACCCACAAACTAACGGCCAGGTCGAACATGCAAATGGTCTTATCATGAGTGGCATCAAACCCAGATTAGTGCGGTCCCTCAAGGAATCTAACACGCACTGGGTAGAGGAGCTCGACTCCGTACTCTGGGGGCTGCGGACCACGCCGAATCGCACCACCGGATACACACCATTCTTTATGGTGTACGGCGCAGAGGCAGTTTTGCCTTGCAACATAATTCATGACGCACCTCGAGTGCGCATGTACGAAGAAAGAGAAGCCGAGCTCGATCGGTAGGATAGGTTGGACGCATTGGAGGAGGAGCGCGACGTGGCAAAAGCCCGTTCCGCATTCTATCAATAGCAGGCTCGAAGATACCAAAGCAAAGAAGTACGGGCCAAAAATTACAACGTTCGCGAATTAGTTCTACGACTACCGGACAAGAAAAAGGACAAACTCAAGCCCAAGTGGGAAGGTCCCTTCATAATTGACCAAGTCCTGACTGGTGGAGCGTACCGCCTACGGGATGCATCGGATAACCGACTCGAGCCGAACCCATGGAACGCAGCCCGTCTCCGAAGATTCTATGCCTAGCATCGGACTCTGTGTTCGTCTCCTTCCTCTGTCCATTCTTTATATTTTCTGTCTTACATTTCTCTTCTTCTCTCTCTCTCTCTTATAGCCTCTAAAGGCTCATAAAGTGACGCGCTATCCGCGCTCATTAAACCTGGGGTCTTCTTTAAACAGAAGCTTATTCATGCAGGCTTCATGCCTAACACATGTGTCACACTTCCGCATGTACCTTTTATTCACCATTATATGCATCGATATGACTTAAGTTTTGGCCAAGCTGGGTTGCCTGGCTCCTGTGCTTACCCCTACGTTCCCGATTGTTCGGCTAGGTGGTAAAGGGAGCACCTCTGCGATTGTTACTGCCGGGTCATCTGGACGTGTACCTCAGACTGGGTGAAGCCGAAAGCTAGCGTTCTTAAGGGAATATTCGGTCGGTGAACTAAAGATGATCTTCTTTTTTTATCTATACGCCCCCAGATGTTTTTCCTGCGTTTCTTTTCGCAACATGGAAATGCACCTTAGGGCATGCCTCCCAGGGAAAGGAACCCCTAACGGAACTATTCTCCCTGGAAGATGTTTCTTACTAACCATGTAATATAACATACCTAGTCGGGCACTTGTCTGTTCACGCCCTAATGACCCCTACGCCTGGTCTCCATGCATTCCCCGGTTCCTATATAACCGCATGGGAATTCGGACACACTCTGGACCGTCAGGTCCCGAGGCTGAAGCGAAAAGGTCGGCCATGACAAATGATCTACAATCCGGCTAGAAGGCATTATAAATGTCAATTAAATTACATAGTCATTTCGACTGGTTGTATCCCTCTTCAATACCATCTAACAGGCTGTCTAATTCACAATCCTGCTGGGAATACTTTGCGGCCAACTCTACTTGGCCGTATACTAAGCTTACAGGTTTCTCCTTCCCATCGGGCCCTACAGGACCGACCTCGGCCATGTGGTTGGGGTCAGCCTTTGCGTACCGCGTCTTCACCATGGCCCAGGCCTCCCTAGCGCCTTGACGGCAGGCTGATATCTTCCACAATCGGAAGCGCCGTCGTGCTCCCTTTAGCTTCTCCGCAAGCTCTCCAAGCCCTTCAGGCATGGAGATGGATGGCCACAGGGCCTGGGCAATGCCTCGCATCACCTGCCGAACTCGATCGAGCAGTTGCGAGAGCTCGGGAAGAAGGTCACCCGTAGAACCGGGCATCTCCTCTGCAGGACGACCTGTTAGCACACCTACAGACATTGCTCTGTTAGTCGACTTCCCCACCGAACTTTCTTTCAAAAGGTTCGTTCAAGCACTTACTAAATATGCCGCGCCGAAGCCGCTGATTCTCCTTCACGGAGTCTGACAGCTAGGCACGAACATCTTTCAGCTCGACGCCCAGCCTGGTGTTGGCATCTTGGAGAACGTTCTTCTCCCCCATCACCTTCAATAGCACCCTCTCACCAGCTAGGCGTAGGAGGTGTTGCCTTTCCGGATTCAATCCGGCACCATCCGCAATTTCATTTGTCAGATTTGCACCAAAGCCGTGCTTCGCAAAATACTTATCTTTAGAAGTGTATATTACCAGAGGGGGTCTCTTTAGGCTCCCCTGCCGTGGCTAGTGCAGCCTCCAGTTGGGCTTTGCACTCTTCCAGCTCCTTGGACAGTAGGGAATTCTTTTCTGTAAGAACCTGCATATCAAATGGTCCTTAAATAAGTTATTCTAACTGTTTCAAGTCTCGGGGGCTACTACTATATATATATTTACCAAAATTTTCTTACCCATATGTCTTTTGAGCGGCACGGAGGTGCGCATCTCCCGAGTTGAAGGCATCTAACGCCCCTTGAGAGAAACAAGCGTCGCGAAGAATTGTCCGGCGACGCCTGTGGTTCATGGCACTCTCCACCTCAGAGTTGGTGGCAGACAACCCGTCCACATCGTCCGTCGGAGGAGCGTCTGGCGCGCGCCTTTCGTTCGCCTCCGCTTCCGGACCAGGCTTTGGAGCCTGGCTGGTGGAGGCACGATTGGTAGCCTCTCCGGGTATAGTCCGGTGAGGTCTCTTTGTCCTGAAGAGAGCGCGAGTGTCAATGTGCCTCGAAGGTATAACACCTGGGATAAGGGGGCGCGCCATACCTTTGCGCTGATGCCTCGGTCCGGACTGCACTTCTTTTCGGCCCATGGGGCCCCACGGCCCCTCGTTGGCTTGTCACCGCAGGTTCGGCCTTCGTCCTTAAAAACCTCCCCTGCAAAGTTCGGTTGCAATCAGGAAACTAAACACGAGTGGGCGGACACCTATTCGGGGTACTGGGACTTCGATCTCAGGTACCTGGGGCGTCAGGATTAGCCCTAGGTAATCGGCCATAATGGCCACCAGGCGTTGTCCTCGCTCAATTGATGGAACACTCCATCAATCAGGTCCACAGATATGTCCGGATCCTCTTGAGAGGCCAGGTCGAGGGACCGTCCTGGGTCCTCGGGTTGTGGAGGAGGGCTGCTTATTTCCTTAACAGCCCAGCGCAGTTCCTGCGTCAAAGTCGCCAGACTGAATATTTAACGATGGGAATACAAAACGGATGGACAAGTAAATACGGCCGCTTACCCAGCTCGGGGGATTGTGCATGGAGAATCCACCCTGAGGGTTGACGTGGAGAAATTCCTCCTCTTCTCCCTTATACAAAGTGGACAAGATCTGTAGTAGAGCGGCAGCTGAATCCGGCCCCTTACGACCGTAACGGGTGGCGTCGTCGTCCCCGTTGAAGTCCCACATGGGGTGGCTTCTATACTGAAGCGGCTGCACCCCCCGCATAATGCATTTGGCCATAACCCCGATCATGGTTAGTCCAGAATGGGCTAACAATCTTATTCGGCCCATCAGGTAAATGATGTCCCTGTCACTTTCCCTCTGAGGGCTCCGTGAGCGCCAGCTTAGGCACTTCTTTAAGGGAGCACTGTTGAATTCAGGGAGGCCGATCCGGATAGGATCCGGCAGCGGGACGTCTTCTATATAGAACCATTCCGAGGGCCAGTCTTCGGACGCCTTCTTTGGGGTTTCGGACAGATATCTGGTCCCGGCGATGCGCCACACTTCGGCTCCGCCCACCTGATACATTAACCCCTTCTTGGAATGGGGCACGGGGCAAAATAGCTCCTTCCACAGTCTGAAATGAGCTTCAACACCCAAGAACAGCTCGCAGAGGGCTACAAAGCCCGCGATATGCAATACTGAGGCAGGCGTGAGATGATGTAGCTGGAGGCCGTAGAACTCCAGCAGCCCCCGGAGAAATGGGTGGATTGGAAATCCGAGCCCCCTTATTAAGTAAGGGACGAGGCACACCCGCTCCCCTTTGGAGGGATTAGGGGCGTTCTCTTCTTGCTCTCCGCCGTTGTAGACGGCAAGACCGGCTTGAACCGGGACCATATAGGCCGGGGGGAGAAATCCCTTGGTCTGGAGCGTCACTAGCTCGCTATGTGGGGTGGAACATCTCTCCCAATATCTAGGCTTAGGGCTGGAAGGGCGAGGGGAGGAGTTGCGACGGCTGGCCATGGTGGAATGGACCTTTGTCGGATGTGCTCTGATGAACACTCACGGATGGGAGAAGGTGTGGATTGGATCTAAATCCTCGTCCCCTTCAATAGGGCAGCTCATTCATGCGGCTAGGGTTGTGAATGTAAAAACACTCAGACTTCTCATATTCGTTTGACACGTGGGAAGCGGCCATTATTGGGCGTAGAAGCCAAGGAGCGCAACATCTACAAGAAACCGTACTTTATTCAAATAGGTACACGGAATTTGGAGGAGAACCCGCCTTGCAATGCCGAAGAAAATCTGCGCGCCGAACTCATCGTCATTGAAGCATGGTTCGGGGGCTACTGAGGGAGTCCTGGATTAGGGGGTGTTCGGATAGCCGGACTATACCTTCAGCCGAACTCCTGGACTAAGAAGATACAAGATTGAAGACTCCATCCCGTGTCCGAAAGGGACTTTCCGTGGCATGGAAGGCAAGCTTGGCGATACGGATATGAAGATCTCCTACCATTGTAACCGACTCCATGTAACCCTAACCCTATCCGGTGTCTATACAAACCGGAGGGTTTTAGTCCGTAGGACAACATACACATCAACAATCATACCATAGGCTAGCTTCTAGGGTTTAGCCTCCTCGATCTCGTGGTAGATCTACTCTTGTACTACCCAAATCATCAATATTAATCAAGCAAGACGTAGGGTTTTACCTCCATCGAGAGGGCCCGAACCTGGGTAAAACTTCGTGTCCCTTGTCTCCTGTTACCATCTGGCCTAGACGCACAGTTCGGGAACCCCTACCCGAGATCCGCCGGTTTTGACATCGACAAAAGCCCTTTCCCAAAGAGCGCTACAGCTATTCATGTATAGAAGTAGCGTGGGACAACAGGCGCTACTGCTATACGTTAGCTGTAGCTGTAGCGCCTTATTAGTAGCGTCGGCACCTGCGCTACTGTGAAGCCCAAAACCCTCGCTGCTGCTAGGCTTTTCCCTAGTAGTGGGAGGAAAATACTTAGAGATAAAAGTATCTTTGCATTCGTTCCATGAATCAAGACTATTCTTAGGCAAAGACAAAAACGAAGCTTTAGCACGATCTCTAAGCGAAAAGGGAAATAGTTTCAATTTAACGACATCATTATTGACATCTTTTTTCTTTTGCATATCACATAGATCAACGAAGCTATTCAGATGAGTAGCAGCATCTTCGCTAGGAAGGCCGGCAAATTGATCTTTCATAACAAGATTCAACAAAGCAGTATTAATTTCGCAAGATTCAGCATCAGTAAGAGGAGCAATCGGAGTGCTAAGGAAATCATTATTATTGGTATTCGTGAAGTCACATAATTTGGTAGTATCTCGAGCCATCACGACAAACAAGCAATCTAACACACGAGCAAACAAAAAGCAAGTGGACAAAAAGAGAAAATATAGAGGGACGATAGAGAGAGAGGGCAAATAAAACGGCAAGGGTGAATTGGGGGAGAGGAAAACGAGAGGCAAATGGCAAATAATGTAATGCGACAGATAGGGATTTTGATGAGTACTTGGTATATTGACTTTTTGCGTAGACTCCCCGGCAACGGCGCCAGAAGTCCTTCTTGCCACGTCTTGAGCTTGCATTGGTTTTCCCCGAAGAGGAAGGGATGATGCAGCAGAGTAGCGTAAGTATCCCTCGTACCTGAATAGCTACGTTGAGCAATTGAGAACCAAGGTATCAATCCAGTAGGAGCCCACGCTCAAGTCCCTCGTACCTGCACAAAGCGATAGCTACTCGCAACCAACACGATTAGGGGTTGTCAAGCCCTTCACGGTCACTTATGAGAGTGAGATCTGATAGATAGAATATTTTTGGTATTTTTGGTATAAATATGCAAAGTAAAAAGTAAAGGCAAAGTAAATATCGAAACAATATAAAAGTGATGGAGATTGATATGATGAGAATAGACCCGGGGGCCATAGGTTTCACTAGTGGCTTCGCTCAAGAGCATAAGTATTCTACGGTGGGTGAACAAATTACTGTTGAGCAATTGATAGAACTGTGCATAATTATGAGAATATCTAGGCATGATCATGTATATAGGCATCACGTCCGTGACAAGTAGACCGAAACGATTCTGCATCTACTACTATTACTCCACTCATCGACCGCTATCCAGCATGCATCTAGAGTATTAAGTTAAAAAAAGAGTAACGCTTTAAGCAAGATGACATGATGTAGAGAGATAAATTCATGCAATATGAAATAAAGCCCATCTTGTTATCCTCGATGGCAACAATACAATACGTGCCTTGCTGCCCCTTCTGTCACTGGGTAAGGACACCGCAAGATTGAAAAGCTAAGCACTTCTCCCATGGCAAGAACTACCATTCTAGTTGGCCAAACCAAACGGATAATTCGAAGAGACTTGCAAAGATAACCAATCATGCATAAAAGAATTCAGAGAAGATTCAAATATTGTTCATAGATAGACTTGATCATAAACCCACAATTCATCGGTCTCAACAAACACACCGCAAAAAGAAGATTACATCGAATAGATCTCCACAACAGAGGGGAGAACTTTGTATTGAGATTCAAAGAGAGCGAAGAAGCCATCCAGCTACTAACTATGGACCCAAAGGTCTGAGGTAAACTACTCACACTTCATCAGAGAGGCTATGATGATGTAGAAGCCTTCCGTGATGACGACCCTCTTCCGGCGGAGCTCCGGAATAGGCCCCAAGATGGGATCTCATGGATACAGAAAGTTGCAGCAGTGGAATTAGGTTTTTGGCTCCTGTTCTGATCGTTTGGGGGTACGTGTGTATATATAGGAGGAAGGAGTACGTCGGTGGAGCACCGAGGGGCCCACGAGGCAGGGGGCGCGCCCTAGGGGGCGCGCCACCCACCCTTGTGACCTCCTCTTTGATCGCTTGCAGTAGGGTCCAAGTCTCCTGGATCACGTTCGGTGAGAAAATCACGTTTCCGAAAATTTTATTCCGTTTGGACTCCGTTTGATATTCTTTTTATCCGAAACACTGAAATAGGCAAAAAAACAGCAATTCTGGGCTGGGCCTCCGGTTAATAGGTTAGTCCCAAAAATAATATAAAAGTGGAAAATAAAGCCAATATAGTCCAAAACAGTAGATAATATAGCATGGAGCAATCAAAAATTATAGATACGTTGGAGACATATCACTAATCACATGACAACACGCAAATAATATCCTAGTAGTTAATATCCGCATGCACTTAATATACTTCCAAATTAACGTGCATTGCACGTACACACTGACTAGTGCTACTAGTACGTGAAACTGGTGTCGTGACTTGTGAACACGTCCAGATATGGTCAACGGCAACATCGCCCGCGAGTTCTTCCTGTTTGCCCATGCGTCTAAACGCGGAAGGGGAGGAGAGAGAGAGAGCACAAATAGAACCCACTAGTAAGTGAAGGCGAATAGTACTAAAAATAATATTACATGTTATCCATTAATTAGGCTGTGGTAATATAAAAACATTATGTGAACAAAGGGGGTACAACAAACATTGCTATTCTATGTATGTTGCCTATTGACGTGCGGCTTGAAGGCCCGGTCGCATGTTCGATCCTCGTCCTTTATTTTTTAATTTGTATATGGGTCCAAATTTGTTTCATGACATGTGGGCCCCTCGGCATGTAGTTTGTAGCACTTTAATTTGTGGGTCGAAATTTTTTCCATTCCAAGTGGACTATCGGTGTGTAGTTTTGTAGCTTATTTATAATAATTAAAGAGAAAAACATAGTTTTTTGAATAATACCATGGTGCGACATTGAAGGCGAGAAAGGACGTGCGAGAGAGCGATGACCGAACCAGAGGGAAATTAACTAGGGGAGTTTCGTGGGTTGCAACGGTGTTTGGAGTAGTTGTGGGCCGAATGCTACGAACATATAATCTAAACCGACCGGAATAAATGCCTACACAAATTAATCCAAGGTTGGAGTGCCCCTCGCAATGTAAATAGCTCCGGCTTTGCAAGGGGTGGAGAGGTAGTAGCTTCAACGTGTGGAAGATGCAGTGTGAGAAAGAGAGGTCAATCGAGAGACATATAGATAGAGAGACAAAGTGAGTGTGGTCCGACATTCATTGAACAAATATATATGCTCTCGAGAGTGATACGTCTTTGTCGTATCTACTTTTCCAAACACTTTTTCCTTTGTTTTGGACTCTAACTTGCATGATTTGAATGGAACTAACCCGGACTGACGTTGTTTTCAGCAGAATTACCATGGTGTTATTTCTGTGCAGGAGCAAACGTTCTCGGAATGACCTGAAACTTCACGGAGCCACTTTTCAGAAAATAAGAAAAATACCTGCAAAAGATAAAGGCCAGGGGGCCCACCACCTGTCCACGAGGGTGGGGGGCGCGCCTGCCCCCCTAGGGCACGCCCCCTACCTCATGGGAAATCCAAGAGAAGAAATCATCGCGGTTTACGATACGGAGCCACCGCCAAGCCCTAAAACCTCTCGGGAGGGCTGATCTGGAGTCCGTTCGGGGCTCCGAAGAGGGGAATCCGTCGCCATCGTCATCATCAACCATCCTCCATCACCAATTTCATGATGCTCATCGCCGTGCGTGAGTAATTCCATCGTAGGCTTGCTGGACGGTGATGGGTTGGATGGGATCTATCATGTAATCGAGTTAGTTTTGTTAGTGTTTGATCCCTGGTGTCCACTATGTTCTGAGATTGATGTTGCTATGACTTTGCTATGCTTAATTCTTGTCACTAGGGACCGAGTGCCATGATTTCAGATCTGAACAAATTATGTTTTCATCAATATATGAGTGTTCTTGATCCTATCTTGCAAGTATATAGTCATCTATTATGTGTTATGATCCGTTAACCCCGAAGTGACAATAATCGGGATACTTACCGGTGATGACCGTAGTTTGAGGAGTTCATGTATTCACTATGTGTTAATGCTTTGTTCCGGTTCTCTATTAAAAGGAGGCCTTAATATCCCTTAGTTTCCGTAAGGACCCCACTGCCACGGGAGGGTAGGACAAAAGATGTCATGCAAGTTCTTTTCCATAAGCACGTATGACTATATTCGGAATACATGCCTACATTATAACAATGAACTGGAGCTTGTTCTGTGCCACCCTAGGTTCTGACTATTACATGTTGAACTGCATCCGGCATAATTCTCAATCACCGATCCATTGCCTATGAGATTTCCATATATTGTTCTTCGCTTATTTACTTTCCCGTTGCTATTGCTATCATTACTACAAAATACCAAAAACATTGCTTTTACTATTGTTACCTTTTTCTACCGTTACCAATGCTATCATATTACCTTGCTACTAAACACTTTGCTGCAGATATTAAGTTTCCAGGTGTGGTTGAATTGACAACTCAGCTGCTAATACTTGAGAGTATTCTTTGGCTCCCCTTGTGTCGAATCAATAAATTTGGGTTGAATACTTTACCCTTGAAAACTATTGCGATCCCCTATACTTGCGGGTTATCAAGACTATTTTCTAGCGCCGTTGCCGAGGAGCATAGCTCTATTCTTTGAGTCACTTGGGATATATATCTGCTTATCATTATGAAGAACTTGAAAGATCCAAAAACCAATATCTATCCCTCAACTACGAGGGGAGGTAAGGAACTGCCATCTAGCTCTGCACTTGATTCACCTTCTGTTATGAGTATGTTTGCGACACCTACACCTGCTTCTGCTATTCGTTCTGATATGTCGCATGTTATTGATGATGCCACTTCTGCTATGCATGTTACTTATGATGAAACTACCTCTATGCCTGATGCTACTGTGCCACTTAGTGATTTTCTTGATGAACAACTTGCTAGGGCTAGAGAAATTGGAAATATTGAATCTGATGATACTGATGAAAGTGATGATGAAGAATCACTTGTTATTCCTAAGGGTTATCTTTTTGATCAAGAAGCTTCTTTAGCTATTTTAGCTTGCAAAAATAGAAATGAACTCAAAAGGTTATTAGCTAAATGGAGTAATCAATCTCTAAATGCTAGAATGAAACCTGACCCTGCTTTTGCTACTTCACCTATCTTTGTTACTCATAAGGATTATGAATTCTCTGTTGATCCTGATATAATTACTTTGGTTGAATCTGATCCTTTTCATGGTTATGAATCTGAAACTGTTGTGGCACATCTTACTAAATTGTATCATATAGCCACCCTGTTCACTGAAGATGAGAGAACTCGTTACTTTTATATCCTTAAAATATTTCCGTTCTCATTAAAAGGTGATGCTAAGATATGGTTTAATTCTCTTGATCCTGGTTTTGTGCGTAGTCCCCAGGATATGATTTATTACTTCTCTGCTCAATATTTCCCTGCTCATAAGAAACAAGCTGCTTTAAGGGATATATATAATTTTGTGAAAATTGAAGAATAGAGTCTCCCACAAGCTTGGGGGAGGCTTCTCCAATTACTTAATGCTTTGCCTGATCATCCTCTTAAGAAAAATAAAATACTTGATATCTTTTATAATGGACTAACAGATGCCTCCAGAGATTACCTGGATAGTTGTGCTGTTTCTGTTTTCAGGGAAAGAACACTGGATGAAGCTGAAATTCTATTGAATAATATGTTGACAAATGAAAATAATTGGACACCTTCGGAGCCAATTCCTGAGCCTATTCCTAAACCAACTCCGAAGAAGAGGGGTATTCTATTTCTCAGTCCTGAAGATATGCAAGAGGCAAAGAAATCTATGAAAGAAAAAGGTATTAAAGCTAAAGATGTTAAGAATTTACCTCCTATTGAAGAAATACATGGTCTTAATTTACCGCATGTTGAAGAAACATATAATCTTAATCCTTTACCTATTGAAGAAACTCATGGTCTTGATAACCCGACACAGGTAGTAAAGGTAAATTCTCTCTATAGATATGATAAAGCTGAAATCCCATTTACTAAATTTGCTAGCCCATGCTTAGATGAGTTTGATAAATTTATGGCTAAGCAAGAAGATTTTAATGTTTATTTTGGTAGACAATTGAAATACAATTCAAATATGCTTGAACACTTGGGTGATTATATGTCTAATGTTAAAGGTGAACTTAAACTTATGAGTAAACATGCTTCTATGGTTACCACTCAAGTAGAAAAAGTACCTAAAGCTCAAAATGATTTGCTCAATGAATAGAATAGTAAACATAATGATAATGTTGTTAGAGTGGCTACTAGAACTGGTAGAATGACTCAGGAACCTTTGTATCCTGAAGGCCACCCTAAGAGCATTGAGCAAGATTCTCATAGACATAACATAGATGTACCTAGTTCTTCTAAAAAGAAGAAAAAAATGATAGGACTTTGCATGCTTCTAGTGATCCTATTGCTGAAACACGTGAGAATCCAAATGATATTTCTATTTTTTATGCTGAAACTCAATCTTGTAATGAACCTGAAACTAGTGATAATGCTAATAATAATTTTCATGATGATGCTCAACCTAGTAATGATAATGATATAGAAATTGAACCTGCTGTTGATCTTGATAACCCACAATCAAAGAATCAACGTTATGATAAGAAAGACTTTGTTGCTAGGAAACATGGTAAAGAAAGAGAGCCTGGGGTTCAGAAACCCATGCCTTTTCCTCCCAAACCATCCAAGAAATAGGATGATGAGGATTTTGAGCGCTTTGCTGAAATGATTAGATCTATCTTTTTGCGTATGCGATTAACTGATATACTCAAAACCAATCCTTATGCTAAGTACATGAAATATATTATTACAAATAAAAGAAAGATACCGAAAGCTGAAATTTCTACCATGCTTGCTAATTATACTTTTAAGGGTGGAATACCAAAGAAACTTGAGATCCTGGAGTACCCACTATACCATGCTCCATTAAAAGAAACTATGTTAAAACTGCTTTATGTGATCTTGAAGCCGGTGTTAGTGTTATGCCTCTCTCTTTATATCTTAGACTTGATTTGAATAAGTTGACACCTACTGAATTATCTTTGCAAATGGCTGATAAATCAACTACTATACTTGTCGGTATTTGTGAGGATGTGCCTATTGTAGTTGCAAACGTTACTATTTTAACGGACTTTGTTATTCTTGATAGTCCCAAGGACGACAGTATGTCTATTATTCTTGGAAGACCCTTTTTGAATACTGCAGGGGCTGTTATTGATTGCACTAAAGGCAATGTCACTTTTCATGTTAATGGTAATGAGCACACGGTACACTTTCCGAGGAAACAACCTCAAGTTCATAGTATCAACTCTATTGGAAAAATGCCATCGATTATATTTGGAGGTTTTGAATTTCCTCTTCCTACTGTCAAGAAGAAATATGATATGATATTCTTATTACTGGGGATGTGCATATCCCCGTTGAGGTAACATAGTGTTATTCGAAATTTCTCTAGTTCCATGTTATTCGGAATGAGTTCGTTAACAAGACTTGATCAACCTTGTTAGTGGATTCCTTTTGATGATCATGAGATGGATGAAACTAGAAGGCACAACTTTCTGTACCCTCCTTTTACTTTCTGTTATTTATATTAAATAAACTAAAAACAAATATTTTTCTGTCTGTTATCTAATTATCTATGCAATATAAAAATACCTCGAAAATAAAAGTTCTCCAAATGCCATGAAATTTAAATATGATTTTTCTAGAATATTTGAGAATATTTGGTACTGAGAACATAGCAGGGGGGTCAACCACCTGCCCACGAGGGTGGAGGGCGCGCCCTACCCCCTGGGCGCACCCCCTGCCTCGTGGGCCCATGGTGGCCCTCCTCCACTTATCCTTTCACCCATACACTCCTTCTTCCTCTCACAAACACGAATATCTAGCTCAAGCACGAGTTCTAGCTCACTTTGCCGCCATTTTCGATCTCCTTGCTCAAAGCACCTCTCACAAAACTGCTTGGGGGAGATTGTTCCTTGGTATGTGACTCCTCCATTGCTCCAATTAGTTTTTTGTTCTAGTGCTTTATTCATTGCAAAATTATGCTGCTTAGGTGACCCTATTCTTGAGCTTGCATGTCAAATTTATATGGTCAAAAGTAGTTTTGATGCATGATATAGGCTCTATGCACTTGTAGGAGTAGTTGCTATCAATATTATTGAGTTTGGTTTACTTTTATTTTGAAGTTACTAAAAATTTCAGAATTTTTCAGAAAAAGATGAGGAGACTTTTGAGGGGCTCATCGAGCCAAAGCTCGAAGGAAAAGGCACCAAAGCCTAAGTATAATCTGCCTCGCACCGCGGAGATTCGGGCGTGTGAATGGCCTTCTGATGATTTCTTGCGAGCGGCTGGGATTTATGAAGATTTTCATGAATTGGCTAAAAATGCAGGCCTCACCACTTTCCTCCACGACCAATGTGATCAGTATCTCTTACTCACAAATTCCTTTGTGCAAAACTTTCATTTCCATTCTAGGAGCTCACCACCTACGGTGGAGTTTCATTTAGATGATGAGCATAACGAGATGTCACTTTATGATTTTTGTCGGGTTTGTTTAGTCCCTTTTGAGGGCAAGACAGAAGAACCACATCACAATGATGTGGAGGGGTTCATTGATACTACCATTGTAGGGGAAACAAGGAAGGTTTCCGATGCACGAATCAATAGCATACATTTTCCTGTTTTACGTTACTTTGCATTATTTGCTAGTCTTTGTTTAATTGGTCGCGGAAACTGTGGAAACCTTAGTATCCCTGATATTATTATTTTGCTCCATGGTTTATACGGTGATAACTCTGTTATGGGCGGCATTATTGCCAAACGGTTAAGTCCGAACTATACAAAGGGCCCCATATTTGGAGGCATCTATGCTTCACGCCTAGTTGCACATTTTAACATACCTATTAGGCATTATGAGAAGGAAGAAAAAGTGCTGCCTCGTGTTTATCTAGATTATAAAAGTATGGTGGCACATGATTTTATTGTTAAGAATAGGGAAGGAGAGCTTAAATATCAATTGTTCTTTAATAAACACCATCCTGAGACTATTACCCTGCCTGCTCCTTCTTTGTTTGATTTATCTGTAGGCACGTACCTTGTTCCATTGAAGGCTATTCACGCCTACCGGAACCCTGCACCAGCTGAGGAGCCAGAGCCGGAACCACAAATTGATCCTTCACGACAGTCTAATTATCAGTGGGATCCGGAGATGATTGTCAGCCTGTGGCAATCGGAGTCTTCCTCTCCTTCTTCTCTATACGACCCCAACTATTATTATGGATATCCGTCAGGCCAGCCGTGGCCATAGACCAACTTAGGCCAAAAGCCTAAGCTTGGGGGAGTATGTATTTCCCACCGACATTACATTTATGTTCACACACTCATTGCTAGATGTCGGTGCTCATACTTTTTCATTGTATCATCCATGCTAGTTTATTTTCCTTTTTATGCTTTCTTCTTGTGTGTTTAATAAACCTTAAGAAAAACCAAAAAATTTAGTTCTAGCTTTTAATTAATTTACTTTCCACGCTTGTAGTAGTAATTAAAAAGAAAACCCAAAAAGATTTCATGTTCTTCTTTTGCTTGTTGGGAGCTTTCCTGTGTAAATAGTTTTATTACTTTTCTTTTCTTTGGGGGTCGATAGGAGAAGACCATAATTAAATTGTTGAAGTGGCTCTTATATGCATTATTGTTGATCTGACAAAAGAGCCCATATTGCCTTGTCTTCTCTTGTTTATTGAATGCTTGCAGATCCCAGCTTAGTCCAATGCACGTGCACTATTATTATTATCCACATCGTTCGGTCGTGCAAGTGAAATGCAATAATGATGATTATATGATGAACTTCTTGAGATGAGGAAAGCTTGTATGAACTCGACCTATTTTTTTGTAAATATGATTAGTTCATCGTTCCTGATTCAGCCTATTATGAATAAACATGTTTGCAATGACAACTAGAGATCATAGTTTCTTATGCCATGCTCGATTAGCTATGAGTTATAATGGTTTACCTTGCGTGCCAACATGCTATTAAAATGGTTATGATGTGGTATGATAGGGTGGTATCCTCCTCTAAATGATTTAAGTGACTTGACTTGGCACATGTTCACGCATGTAGTTGAAACAAAATCAACATAGCCTTCACGATATTTATGTTCATGGTGGATTATATCCTACTCATGCTTGCATTCGGTGTTGATTAATTTTAATGCATGTTCATGACTGTTGTCGCTCCCTAGTTGGTCGCTTCCCAGTCTTTTGCTAGCCTTCATCTGTACTAAGAGGGAGTACAGCTTGTGCATCCAAACTCCTTAAAGCCCAAAGTTATTCCACATGAGTCCACTATACCTACCTATATACGGTATCTACCTGCCGTTCCAAGTAAATTTTTATGTTCCAAACTCTAAACCTTCAAATAAATATCATGTTTTGTATGCTCGAATAGCTCATGTATCAACTAGGGCTGTCCGTATCTTCCATGTTAGGCGGGTTATTCTCAAGAGGAGTGGACTCCGCTCCTCACTCACGAGATAAATGGCTGGTCACTGGGATGCCCAGTCCCATGCTTTATGCAAACTAAATCAAAATAATTCTAAACACTTTTTCCCTTGTTTTGGACTCTAACTTGCATGATTTGAATGGAATTAACCCGGACTGACGCTGTTTTCAGCAGAATTACCATGGTGTTATTTATGTGCAGGAGCAAACATTCTCGGAATGACCTGAAACTTCACGGAGCCACTTTTCAGAAAATAAGAAAAATACCTGCAAAAGATGAAGGCCAAGGGGCCCACCACCTCTCCACGAGGGTGGGGGGCGCGCCCCCCTACCTCGTGGGCCCCTGTTGACTCTCCGACTCCAACTCCAACTCCATATATTGAGTTTTGAGGAGAAAAAAAATCAGAGAGAAGAAATCATCGCGTTTTACGATACGGAGCCGCCGCCAAGCCCTAAAACCTCTCGGGAGGGCTGATCTGGAGTCCGTTCGGGGCTCCGGAGAGGGGAATCCGTCGCCATCATCATCATCAACCATCCTCCATCACCAATTTCATGATGCTCACCACCGTGTGTGAGTAATTCCATTGTAGGCTTGCTGGACGGTGATGGGTTGGATGGGATCTATCATGTAATCTAGTTAGTTTTGTTAGGGTTTGATCCCTAGTGTCCACTATGTTCTGAGATTGATGTTGCTATGACTTTGCTATGCTTAATGCTTGTCACTAGGGCCCGAGTGCCATGATTTCAGATCTGAACCTATTATGTTTTCATCAATATATGAGTGTTCTTGATCCTATCTTGCAAGTCTATAGTCACCTATTATGTGTTATGATCCGTTAACCCCGAAGTGACAATAATCGGGATACTTACCGGTGATGACCATAGTTTGAGGAGTTCATGTATTCACTATGTGTTAATGCTTTGTTCCGGTTCTCTATTAAAAGGAGGCCTTAATATCCCTTAGTTTCCGTAAGGACCCCACTGCCACGGGAGGGTAGGACAAAAGATGTCATGCAAGTTCTTTTCCATAAGCATGTATGACTATATTTGGAATACATGCCTACATTATATCAATGAACTGGAGCTTGTTCTGTGCCACCCTAAGTTATGACTATTACATGTTGAACTGCATCCGGCATAATTCTCAATCACCGATCCATTGCCTATGAGATTTCCATATATTGTTCTTCGCTTATTTACTTTCCCGTTGCTATTGCTATCATCACTACAAAATACCAAAAACATTGCTTTTACTATTGTTACCTTTTTCTACCGTTACCAATGCTATCATATTACCTTGCTACTAAACACTTTGCTGCAGATATTAAGTTTCCAGGTGTGGTTGAATTGACAACTCAGCTGCTAATACTTGAGAGTATTCTTTGGCTCCCCTTGTGTCGAATCAATAAATTTGGGTTGAATACTTTACCCTCGAAAACTGTTGCGATCCCCTATACTTGCGGGTTATCAGAGAGATATTGTCCGATTGAGCTTTTTAGCAAGGGTGAGGGTTGTAAGATAGAGCTTGAGAGATGATCCAGTCACAGACGTGTAGATATATTTTGTGCGTGGGAGGAAGCAAGGTCAACCGATCACATAGGGTCGCCGTGCGATCAAAAGAGTGAGACGGGTTGTAGAGAGTGACCTAGATAGACGATGTGCATGAGAGAGTATACAATGTGAATAGGTCGAATTGGGCTGAAACATGGTGATATATCGTTTTTGTCCGAGAAAGAGTGATGTCAATCGAGACATACGGAGAGAGAGAGAGAGCGAGTGTGGCCCGCCGTGAGGAAGAAAGAGTGAGACAGTCTCGAGGGAGTAACCTAGATATACAACGTGCGTGCGTGCGCACGAGAGGTTGGGGGGCTAGATAGGCAATGCATGTATTTAGCGTGAGAGGGTGAGAGGGAGAGGGGGGAGAGAGAGAGCTCAGCATGGGGTGCAATGGCGGGTGTGTGAGGTAAATATATTTGGTAACAGAGTGGAAAAAGGGGTTGTGTAGTTGAGAGACTTACAGATCGAAACATGGAGAGAAAGAATGAACATGTGTTGGAAACCGATAGCTTCCTAAGGTGGTTAGGAGAGGAAGATTGACCGATACAGGAAGTATGTAGCGTTTGTGCGGGGGGGGGGGGGGGCTATAAACAACATTTGAATGTACATAGTATGAGACTTAATATCGATGTTTCAATTTGGTGTACATTGTAATATTTGAACCGAGGACCAGGCATACGGGTAATTATTTCAAATTCATGCCATACTAAGTTTGGAAAAGTTGACATTGACTCAGTTTGTTGTGCTATTTTGTAGGTCATATGTTTGAATCCATCCAAAAGTTTTCTCACTACCATGGTGTTCATCATATACATTTGAATTTGTATTAAAAAAGTAGCATGGATACAGTGAAATGAGAAATCCACGTTAGAATTGGAGATCGCTACGTGACACAAACTCTAATTCAAATAACTAACTACGTGACACACACTCTAATTCAAATAACTAATTATGTGACACACACTCTAATCCACGTTAGCGTGGGTACCGTTTCGATTTTTTTTCAAATAACTCCTCATTAATTAATTTATAGTACTCCCTCTGTTTACTTTTATAAGACCTTGAAGACATTTCAGACAATGTGCAAAACAATTCATTTTAAGTTGTCTGAAACGATTTACAAAAGTGAACGGATGGATTATCTCGTTTCGAATAACTAATTATTGCAAGGAAAACATGGGCATGGTAATAGATACAGATTCGTTTGCAAATGAAAGAAGATTCGTTTGCATTCTCAAATGTAGGCGCACCAGGCAAACCAGGGTCGTGTCGGGTTGGACGCTGCTTCGGTGCCTTAAAGGCAACTGCCTTTGGGTCACTGACATGTGGGCCAGCCACCTGTTGGCCCACATGTCATGGACACAAAGGCAGGTGCCTTAAGGCACCTGAAGCATAGTCATGTCAGGGTGGTCGCGTGTGTCGGACGGACGCGTAGCACCCAGCCACCCACCCCCCCCCCCTAAAAGGACGACGACAATATAAGTTCGTGCTTCGACGTTTCGGATTGAAATATCTGGCGGCTCCAATTCCAGCCCTGCAAAATCTCTCTTCTCCACCATCCCCTTCCGCGCCCAGATTTCTCAAATCCCTAATTCGCCTACAACCCTCGAATCGCCCCTTGTCTCGTCTCTTTGCCCACCGTTCCCCACCTCTGTGTCGGACGACGATGACGAAGACGACGACCGCGCTTCACCACCGCACCGAAGCTACCTCATCTACGCCCTCGTCCACCGCATCGAGAGGTCCACCGACAACGTCGTCCGCCACAGACACCGAGTTCCACCTCATTAGGTGCGCTTCACCGACGCCGTCTCCCAGCTCACCGGGGCTACTTCACCGAGCACATCATCGCACCTCCGCCCCCCGAGGCCGTTGGGGCTTCACCAACGGTCTTGTCCACCGCATCGTAGCGCTCCGCTGCCACTCAAGATCTGCATCCGTGCATGGCCAGCTGACGCCAGCGCATCACCCTCAACGGCTCTGAAGTGACCCGCACTCTAGCTAGGCGAGCATGCCCAAACGTCGGCATGAACTAGGTATCCACACATCACTCCCTTGTGCACTGTTCCGACGATGTTTGGATATCCTTTCACTGCTCTCTTAGCTTACACGCCTATGCAACTCTGACTTTAACTCTTATTTCTTCTGGAGATATCATCTAAAACAAGAAAATCCATTTTTTTAGCGAAGCATGACGGCGCTACGGGATCTGGTACACATCCAGCACACCCGTATAACCTTGTAAGTATCTATCCTCCGGTACAACATCAAGGTCGATTCCTCTTATTTGATCAACCATTCGCCGTTTCAAAAATGCAGAGGGGGATGCAAGGAGCACAAGGCCTGCATATCCAAGAAAGTGGTAACATGGACTTGTACATGAAACATCCCAAGCGCAAATAGAGCTGCAGTGAGCCTGTACAACGAGCTAGCGTAAGTCCCTGCATTTCATTTAATTCGTATTGGCATCCGTGTATGATTTGTGTGCAGTGGCTGATCCACGAATTCAAGTTACCAGGGGCGAACATTTAACTTAAAAAATACGAAGGCACTTGCACTCCGGAAATCAACATAACTTGAGAAATGTGAAGCTACATGCACTTTGAAAACCAGCTAATGATCCAAAGTAGTTTAGATTATAAACACTAAATGATGCAAGCACCAAAAAACACAAAATGCAACATAGTGTACAAGGACTACAAACATGGTCTGTACCTGCTTGAATTATTCGTTCTCTGGCTGAAAATATGGAAGTGTAATTGCACGTATAACTAGTGCGCAAACTAGATATCAATACATCTATCTTGAACAATTATGCCAATAGTTTCAAACAATAGATTAGAAAAGTATTTATGCTATGTTGTCATGATACGGGGACTTTCTGGTAGATGGCCTCGATGTTTCCTCAAGCTATGAAAATGCACTATAATTTTCTTGTCATCAATGCCTACAAATCTCTGTCTCTCTCAACATAGTAGATCATCATTAGACACTAAATCCTTCAATAATGAGCTTGCAAAATGCATGCATTAGATCCCTCATTAGACACTATATGTTCATCACCAGGAGCATGTAAAATGTTTGCATCAAATCCTTCATTAGCAGTCTGTTCATTAGACACTTCCGGCTAAAGAACAACATGAGCTTGTATGTTTGCACCGGAAGCTTGATTAGATACATCAGATTCAGTCAGTTCAGTATTGATTGGGGGATTTATAAAATAAGTAGAAATTGGTTTCATTTTCTCATAGATTCCCTACATACAAGCAATTTTACAACACCGTCGGGTTTAACTATTGGCCAGAAATTGAAGAGTTGAATTAGATATAATCAGGGATGTGATGTACCTGCTCATTGCGCATGCTACTCGTGCAAGCTGTGACTGTCCGTTTGCGCAAGCTCGATGCCATGCCCGTGCTGCCGCCGCTGCCTCCCACGCAGGCTACACCCAGGGTTGGATCTTCATCTTCTTGTCCTTCCATTCGCTTCAAGCCCGGCGACCGCCATCCAACGAGGGCGCAAGGAAGTGATATGTCGGTCTGTCTAGCGGCGGCTAGGTTAGGAGCGAACCAGACTAGAGGCTGGAGTGAATGAATTGGCATTTTTCCTGCTGTCGGTCGATATGGGAGGCGCTCGTTTGGGCCGTGAGCCTGCTATAGGGCCTGTCTTGCACTTATGTTATTGGCCCATCCAAATTGAAACATTTTTCTTCATTTTTTACATTGCCTGCTCGTGCGTTGGGACGAACAAAACTAGTGTGGGCCAACTTGGACGACTCAAACTAGGTGCACACTTTCCAGCCACCTGAGGCGGCCGCCCATACCAGCCCCTATGCTGGCGTCGCCCCTTTTTGCGTGTATGATTGGATAGTGAAAAATATTCCAGTGGAGCTTTTGATTTACCAACATACTGGTTGAACTGCTTGTTTCTATTAACTGAGTTCGCCAATAATGTGAAGGATGCCAGTCTTTTCATCCTATTGTAGATTGCTTAGATCTCGATATGCCAAAAGTAATCGCATGAAATATACAGTAAAAGCCAGTGTGATGTGTTTGGCTACAACTAGTCTGACTACACGTCCTCATATAACATATCAAGGATGCACCATCTTACCAGATTAACCATTCGACTTACCTATGCAGTGTGGGAAGAAAGAAGTATCGGGACTGCGTATCCAAGCAATTGATGCCATGGACTCCTTCTGTGACGCCCCCGATTTAATCGTACACTAATCATACACGCAAACGTGTACGATCAAGATCAGGGACTCACGGGAAGATATCACAACACAACTCTACAAATAAAATAAGTCATACAAGCATCATATTACAAGCCAGGGGCCTCGAGGGCTCGAATACAAGAGCTCGATCATAGACGAGTCAGCGGAAGCAACAATATCTGAGTACAGACATAAGTTAAACAAGTTTTCCTGAAGAAGGCTAGCACAAACTGGGATACAGATCGAAAGAGGCGCAGGCCTCCTGCCTGGGATCCTCCTAACTACTCCTGGTCGTCGTCAGCGGGCATCACGTAGTAGTAGGCACCTCCGGTGTAGTAGGAGTCGTCGTCGTCGACGGTGGCGTCTGGATCCTGGGCTCCAACATCTGGTTGCGACAACCAGGTAGAAGGGATAGGGGGAAAAGAGGGAGAAAGCAACCGTGAGTACTCATCCAAAGTACTCGCAAGCAAGGAGCTACACTACATATGCATGGGTAAATGTGTAAAGGGCCATATTGGTGGACTGAACTGCAGGTAGCCAGAATAGGAGGGGGGATAGCTAACCCTGTCGAAGACTACGCTTCTGGCCACCTCCATCTTATAGCATGTAGAAGAGAGTAGACTGAAGTCCTCCAAGTAGCATCGGATAGCATAATCCTAACCGATGATCCTCCCCTCGTCGCCCTGTGGGAGAGCGATCACCGGCTGTATCTGGCACTTGGAAGGGTGTGTTTTATTAAGTATCCGGTTCTAGTTGTCATAAGGTCAAGGTACAACTCCAAGTCGTCCTGTTACCGAAGATCACGGCTATTCGAATAGATTAACTTCCCTGTATGGGTGCACCACATAACCCAACACGCTCGATCCCATTTGGCCGGACACACTTTCCTGGGTCATGCCCGGCCTCGGAAGATCAACACGTCGCAGCCCCACCTAGGCACAACAGAGAGGCCAGCACGCTAATGTAAACCTAAGCGCACAGGGGTCTGGGCCCATCGCCCATAGCACACCTGCACGTTGCGTACGCGGCCGGGGAGCAGACCTAGCAACCTCCATTACAAAGGAAGTCACATTACGCGGTCCAACCCGGCGCGCGCCGCTCAGTCGCTGGCGTCACGAAGTGCTTCGGCTGATACCACGATGTCGAGTCCCCATAACTGTCCCCGCGTAGATGGTTAGTGCGTATAGGCCAGTAGCCAGACTCAGATCAAATACCAAGATCTCGTTAAACGTGTTAAGTATCCGCGAACATCGACCAGGGCCAGGCCCACCTCTCTCCTAGGTGGTCTCAACCTGCCCTGTCGCTCCGCCTCAAAGTAACCGTCGGGGGCCGTCGGGAACCCAGGCCCACCTCTACCGGGATGGAGCCACCTGCCCCTTCAGCCCCCATCTCCGAACAGTATGATAAGTAATATAACTATGTAAAGTATATAGTATATGCCCATGATCACCTCCCGAAGTGATCACGGCCCAGTAGTGTAGCATGGCGGACGGACAAGAGTGTAGGGCCACTGATGGAACACTAGCATCCTATACTAAGCAGTAGGATAGCAGGTAATGGTAACAACAGCAGTAGCAAGGACAGGCTATGCATCAGGATAGGAATAACGGAAGCAGTAACATGCTACACTACTCTAATGCAAGCAGTATAGAGAAGAGTAGGCGATATCTGGTGATCAAAGGGGGGGCTTGCCTGGTTGCTCTGGCAAGAGAGAGGGGTCGTCAACTCCGTAGTCGTACTGGGTAGCAGCGGCGTCGGTCTTGGTGTCTAGCGAGAGAAGAGGGGGAAGAAACAATAAATATTCAAGCAAGCAGATGCATAGCGATGCACGACATGACAAGTATCGGTGCTAGAGGTGCCCTAACGCGGTATGAGGTGATACCGGTGAAGGGGGGGGAACATCTGGGAAAGTATCCCCGGTGTTTCTCGTTTTCGGGCAGAGGAGCCGGAGGGGGAAAGTTGCGAGTTTGATATGTTAGGGGTGCGTGGCGGACGAACGGGTTGCGTATCTGGGTTCGTCTCGTCGTTCTGAGCAACTTTCATGTTGAAAATAATTTAATCCGAGTTACGGATTAAAAGATATGATTTTCTAAAGATTTTATTAATTTCTAGAATTTAATTAATTATTTAATTTAATTCGAAATTTGGTTTTATGACATCAGCATGATGTCATGCTGACGTCAGCAGTCAACAGAGTTGACTGGTCAACCTGACCAGTGCGTCCCACTGGTTAGTGACACATTTTAATTAGACATATTAATTAACCTAATTAGTATTAATTAGGGGGGTGGGCCCCACTGTCATTGACTGATTAACTAAAATAGATTAACTAGTTTAATTGGTAATTAGGTTAATCTAATCAGAATTAGTTAAGTTAATTAATTTAATTAATTAATTAATTGATTAATTAATATTTTTATTATTTTCTTTTAATCTTTCTTTTTGAAACGTTCTGGGCTGGGCCCCGTTTGGCAGTGGCCCAGAGGGGCGATGCGGTTTACAGGCGCTAGCGGGCGCCAGGTCCCGGGCGTCGCCCGAGCGAGGGGGGAAGCGAGGCAAGGCCAGTGGCAAACGCCGGCGAGGAGCGTGGCGCAGGGAGCGGCGCAGCGCGCGGCCAGACGGGGATGGGTAAGGCGAAGGCCATGGCAGAGCTGGGCGGTCGTGGCGACGCGCCAGCCGTGGCCGCGAGCGGTGAAGGCACGGGTCGCGGCAGAGGCAAGGCCACGGCGGGGCCGGGAAGCAGCGGGCGGGCGCTGGCTGCACGGGGTGTGGGCGAGGCACAGGCGTGACCCTGGGCCAGTATGCGGTAGGAGCCGCGGTTCGGGGCAAGTGGCGTGGGCGGAGCACGGCCACGGTGGCCTTGGGCGCAGGAAGGTGGTGTGGAGCGGCGAGCACGACGAGCGTGGCACAGCCGGGTGGCCGCGGACGCGCAGCGACGGGCGTGGCGAGAAAGGGCGATGGTGGCGGACGGGCGTGGTGCGAGGAACGAGATAGAGACAGGGGAAAGCGGGGATGGAGGGCGCGCTCACCGGGCCCTGTAGGCGTGCAACAGCGTGCTCGGGGAGGGCTCGACGGTGGCATGCGCCGGCTATGCGGACGGCGTCCTCGGGCGCGAGTAGATCCGTCGAGGGAGAGGGAGAGGGGAGCGCGAGATGGCGGAGCCGTCAAGGGCGACGTCAGAGCCGGCGAGGTGGTCCCGAGCGGCGGCGAGCGTTGGGCGTCGGGGTCGACAGGATCGGGGCCGATCCCGATCCAGATCGGTGGGGGAGAAGGGATCGTGGGGGGGGGGGGGAAGGGGGGGGGGGTTAGGGTTTCGGTCGTGCTGACCGGGGGGTTGTAGGCTAGGGCGCTGGGTGGGCCGGCCCATTCGGGCGGCTGGGGCCAGCTGGGGCACTTGGCCCAGCGGAACAGGGGGGTTCTGTTTTCCCCTCTCTTTTTTTTGTTTCTTTGTTTGTTTTGTTTTACTTTTTTTTGTTTTAATTTTATTTCCTAATTTGTTTTAGTTTGGTAAAATATCCGATTAGCACCTAACATAGTAACATTAATTATACCACTGCCACAACAATTTTGGCACCTAGCTAAATAGCTTAGTATTTTGTAAAATATATTAGGAGTATAACTAATTGTTTTTGCTGTTGTTTTAATCACCTTAGGGTATTTAATTATTTTATAAAGATGTTGTTTCTCCACCAATAATATCCATGATTTATTTGTCACATTAAGAACATTTTAGTTTTGACTTTCGATAACTTTAATTGTTTGACTTGACTTTAAATTTGAAATTGAACGAGATTTGAATCATCGCAAGATTAACAACAGTAATCGTGGTGACGTGGCATCATTAGCAGAGGTTTACTGTAGCGTAACTATCCGGGCGTCACACCTTCGTACAGCCTTGTAAGCGAAAAAGAAGTTGCAGTGTGCCTGTACAAAGAACTAGCGTAAGTTCAGTTACCTGCTTCTCTGAATTTTAGTTAGCCACTTATTGCAAAATTGTTCAATTACGTTGCCTGGCTTAATTTAGTTTGCTACTGATTACATAATGGCACAGCCTGTTAATCATATTGTAGACTGCGCCTATCTATGTGTTTGAGACTAACTATTAAGAATTACCTGTTTGCCTTAACTTAAATATCTACTTGTTTGTTTAACTGCTTTGTTGCTGCAACAGCGGGTTACAATGATGTTAATAACTACTTTTCCATCCAATTGAAACTCTTTAATTCCTTGTTTGTTTAACTGGTTTGCTGTTATAACTCCCAGTTGAGATGTTTTGCTAACTTCAACTTTTCTGAATCCAATCGGAACTTTAATGGCAAAACAGGTTAGCCCAAGATCAAAGAGCGAGGTCCCCATGGACGTTGCATCATCCCACAGCAGTGGCACCGGCCCAATCGTGCATTATGAATTGCCAACTGCTGATGCTCTAGAGGCTAAACTAGTGGTAGAAAGAGATTCTGCTTCTGCACTTAGAGATGAGTTGACATGTTGAGGAAGCAAACAGCACAATCACAAGCAGTACTCAAGACAACCATTAAATATTTGGTGGATTTCAAAATGAAGCAAGCTGAGACTGACCAGATTGTTAAGGTCCTGAAGGAAAAAAGGAAATTAAATTCCTACTTGGTAAATCATAAGTGAAATGCTCTTTCGATAGTTGAATAACCTTTGTGTTGTCTGTTCATGTAATCAATCAAACCATTTGTTTTAGAGATCATGTAATAATTGTTTTTTTGTTTTTTGGTTTGTAATTTTATTTGAGCACAAGTCTGTATTAATTGATAAGACTCAGAGACATTTCATTTGGATTGTTGTGCTAGACCTACAAATATGCCAATCGGGCTGAATGTGCATTTAGCAATAGTAGTAGTATAGATTGACCATAAGTGGCACGCATCGGAAAGGGCCAAGATGCTGGCTAAAAAAGGATGCTGTTGTAGCAAAAAAAAGTACAACGGCCTCGCTTATGTATGTTAGTTGATATTATTGATCCATATACTCTATAAGTGTTTATATGTCTGTTAATTCTGTATATTCTTGGTTGATTGACTCGGTATTTGAATCTTGATACATTGCTTGTGTACATATCTAAATGGGAGTACACATTATGTTGCGTGTGGCATTTGAGTTGGACATGAAGTGTTCCAAATATTCGAATTCATCTTAAACCGGATTCTAGTTTCTGAATTTGAGTATCGGCATTTGTAAACCATGTTCATATATGATAGTGAAATACATCTTTGTCATCCTTTTGAAGATATATAAAAACACATAGAATGATGTATAAAGATTCATATAGGAATAAAAATGGATTCGGATTTAGTTTCTAGGGTAAACATGGATGCTTATTGTCCCAAAATTCGAAAGAAGCAGCAAAATGTCCACTCCCACATCGGCTGCCCGAAGCCAAGTGTTTGGGAGATGGAAATTACTGTCTACCCATTACACGGACAATCCATCGGCCCGATTTCCACTGTTGTAAATAGGGGTAGGTTAGTAACTTCAATTAGACGTGACACGACCGCCTCTGAGCCCATTCTGGCATGGTGGGCATCAAACATGGGCGGAAAAATTCATTTGATAGAAGCTCGTCTGAAAGACCTCTGTTTCTCCCTCCATTCCCTATTCATACACGGTGGGCGGCAAAACAAACTCGACTCGGCCGAAATCGACGTAGGCAAATATGTTCAATAGGGGTAGGTTTGTAACTTCACTCAGACGTGACACAATCGCCCTACCTGTCAGCCCCGTTCATACACCGTGGGCGCCAAGCATGGGCGCCAACCACCCTCTCCTCGCCCGAAATCGCTCTGGGAAAATATTGGCGAGATGCGAGATTACCGTCCTATCTCCAACCAATGAGACGTCCAAATTTTAAACAAGGGCCAAGTTCGTAACTTTCCCATATTTCACACAGGCGTGTCCCAAAAACATGGTTCCCCGTACCTCTCCCTCCATTTTCCCATTCATACACCGTCCGCGCTAGAACACCCCATCCCCACACCAGCCTCCGTCCGCCACCCCATCCATCGCCGCCATCCTCCACCACATCCATCGCCACCATCCTCCACCATGCCGGAGCGCCTACCAAGACCGCGTCGCCCACTGCTAGAGATGGACGTTTCTCATCCACGGTGACGGACCAATAGCCTTGCATCGTGTCCTCTCGCTTCATCGGTGCCGTCATCCTCTTTGCCGGGGCCGCTCACACGACCTTCTCTTCCACCGCAATGGGACTTATCCCCCGATGCACCCGTCTACCGTCACAGATATGCTTCAACGCCACCGACAGCCATCGCACCCCCGATGCCTACACGGCGCCGCAAGAGAGGTGGTACTTCATATCTCCTCAACTTTTTGATCTCAACCAGAAAATAGATCTTAACTTGGTTACTCTACTTTCTTTTCAGCCCTTAGAATTTAGTTCTTAGTTCGAAGCAAACAATGGATGCGAAATATCATTTCTCCGGTTTGCAGCTTCAAATCTGCCATGGCACAGCCATAATACGGTTTAATTGATCATGCTTAGGGTTTAATTGATCATGTTGGTTCCGTGGTGGTTTCTTTAATAGAAATCGGAGGGGAAACCCTCTTTTGCTAAAAAAATATGCTTAGAGTTTCCCCCCTTTATGATCACTATACGACCAGAATACGTGCTTCGTGTCATAATAACACTGCTCCACCCATCAAGCTAAACAAGCTTAGTTGTTCAAATACGAATCTGATATTATTAAAACAGAGTTGTTTAATTGGTCAGCTAAATGTTCCTAAATTAGTTTTGAAAATGCATGTTCGCCGCTCGGGTGTGTATCTCTACAGGGTGCCCACGGTGGGCCGGCCCACCCTGGGATTTTGGGTCGTCACAGGCCCCGATTCCCCTCTGTTCTGCTGCGCGCTTCCGATCTCTACTCGCCCCCAGCCACCTGCCTCGCCGGCGATTTGCCGTCCCCGGACGGCATGACTCTAGGAGGAGACGCCGGATTAACAGGAGGCCAGGAGCCGCTCGCCCAACAGTGTCACCGCTGCCCGGGCGCGCCGCCGTTCCTACCTTCCCAGTCTATTCAGGGCTCAGACGTGCATCACCCACCAAGCCAACCTGATTTATCCTGAGATACGTCCTCAACACTCAGCAGCCCCTCCTCATCACCCATTTTCTAATTGATTCATTACTCATTAGGCAGGACTGTCATTAGGGTTTGTTGTGTGCTCATTGCTACCAACACGTAATGGTTTAGATGTATTTCGGTAATCTTTAGTACATCTAAAGTTCACAGGGTTTTCAAAATTCCGGCCCTCGGAACAAAAACTAGTCATTTCGGATTGTTGGTCGTACTGACATTGACCCAGATTACTACTGCAAGCCAGGTTTGTTGACAATTTTACTTGTCTTTCTTACTCATTCGATATAATATCCAATTATTCACGTCAATTAGTTGCAAACAATAAGGGCTAGGCAAACTTCTTCATTCAGATTTTGGACGGTCTCTTACTACAGTTACAATTCTGCATACTTGTCCTAGTAAGCTCACAAGTAAATGATTGATTCACTACATCTATGCTTGCCTTGTCATATTTGTTGTCAATATTCTTTTAGGGTGGACCACCCTATTTCTAAATACTGGAACCGTAGACATGAGTGAATAGTATTTCTCTATGTGATCTCTTCCATCATGTGTGGGTAACGAACACTGCATTATATAGAAAGAAAGTGTCATTTCCAGCTTTTACATAGGTTTCGATCTTATACATGGAATACAATCTGCCTACTTGCTTTGTGTCGCACTACCAACACTCCACCCTTGAAGCTAAACATTACGCCACTCATAATTGCTTAGTTTATTTGTTCAAATACGAATTTCATATGATTCTAATGTTCCTACTTCAGTTTTGAAATGTGTGCATGCCTGTTATAGAGACACAAGGGGTGTGTATTTCTGTGTGTGGTCTGGTCAGCACGGTTGGGGAGGTGAACTTTGCATATGCAGGGGTTTATAGGGAGACACTCTCCGAGTTGAATCCGTAATGCATTCCATAGATAATCTGACTACTTTTTATGTTTTCATGAATCTCAGATTCTGAACAGCATCATAATGATTATGTGCTTGCGCGCATGAAAAGAATAAAACACAATGCCATGGTTGTCAAACTTGGCATTAAGGGACTGAAATCAAGTCTGGATGCAATGCAATGCAAACGTTCTCCACCTACAGATTCATGCTCAGAATATGATCCTAACAGTCATTTTGAGCTAGAGGGAGACCTAAGTCAATGTAACTCCCTAGTGGAGTCAGAGGAAGATGCCCTATCTTATTCACCCATCAAGGTATTTGCTCTAACTTTCCAAGGTTACATTGCTCACACATATCTTGCAACTGATGTTTGCATTGCTTCTACTTTGTTGAACTGCCATTAGCTTAGTTTCACATCGTGTATGTGAATACGCCCTGCCTATCCATTTTCGGTACATATTCCATCTGTCATCATACCAAATTTATCCATTCAAATGATGTTCTTATGTATCAGACGTTCAAAAGGAAGAGGGTGATTGCTGATCATGGAGGAGCACAGGCAAAGTATTTGGAAAAGGTAGTGGCACCTGATAAATCAAATAGCCCATTAGGTGTAGTTGCAATATCACCTGACCCACAAAATACCCGAACTCTAGCAGACTCTAGCCCTACTACACTGGTCATTTCTGATGCCCCAACTCAGCAGACCCCAACTGCAGAAAACAGTATGATTATGCCAGTTGACATAGCACCAGCTGTACGACGCAAAACCCCCATTCCAGCAAAGAGTACACCAAATCCAGTTGCCAAATCCCTTTTCGAACCAGAGGGAGCCCCAATTGCAGGAAATAGGACCCCTGTTCCATTTCTTCCCAGTTTAGAAGACGAAGCTTATGTTGTTGTCAGGAACTTTGTGCGCATCTTTCCTTCATGGAAATATTATAACGCAGACACAGAAAAATTTCAAGTCTTCCTCCGCAACTTACGCGTAAGTAATGTACTAATGTTATTCATGGTCATTACTGCATATGTTTCTGCTGACAGAAGACACAAGATTTTATTCTTTTAAATAGGCGAGGAGCAAACTGGATTGTGATAATGAGCAAGGGTTGGTTGCGACTTTCAAGCACTCGTTGATGAAGTATCGTTCCTACCTGAGGCAAGTGCACTTCGATGGCAAGCCTCTGAATGAAATTTTTGTAAAGTCTCCGGTGCTACATTTATCCGACGGTGACTAGAATAATCTTTTTACACATTGCTCTCGGCTGCAGTGTAAGGTACTGTCTATGATATCACATCACAATTTGAACTACATTTCTGCATTTGCCTTAATGTCTCACTTGTACGAAAACTGTTAGCAGAAGAACATTCGTTCTCAAGGGACCATAGAATCTCGCAACTATACTGCACACTACATTGCTCTTGTGAGTACCTCTTGCCCTGTATGACCATACTTACTTTCATAGTTGTTTGATTATGTAGCATCACTACACATGTTAGCCTCGTAATCGTCCATTGGGTGGACATTATAAGATAAGTATGGACTCTTACATAAATTTAGAATCAACACAATGCTTTTGAAGAGGTTTAGCTCTGCAGTCCTCTTGTAAGGACTGAACGTGGTCTATCACTGTACTTACATTAAGAGCTACTCCCTCCGTCCCATTATATAAGAACGTTTTGTACAGTACACCAGTGTTCAAAACACTCTTGTATTATGGGAAGAGGGATTGGTTCATTTTGTAGCATTCTGCATCTTATCTCCCTCGCCCACCATTTACTAAAAAAGATTAGATCTATATTTAATCTTACCAAAAAGTAGAATACACAAACAATGCCAGTGCAGAAGTGTAGCCCATTGCTCTTGTCAGTACATTTTGTCCTGTAATGCTTGTACTTCCAGGGATTGGTAGTTGATTATGTAGCATCAATCTGCATCTTATCTTCATTATCCTCTATCCCTTCCACTATTATCATATCTATAATTACCCTCTACAAAATGTAGAGTACAGCAATGCTTATGAAGAAGATTCTGTGCTGAAATTCTTGAGTTATCCTTCCCTTGACATGGAGAAGGGCATTATAAAGCCGGTGTTAACTGTTAATGTATGTCAATCCTTCTAAAGCCTTTATCCTCGTTTGCTGTTTAATTTGCTCATACTCCCTATCGTTTACTGCTATTTAGTTTGCTGTTTCTACCAAAATGCATGTTGGTAAGAACCGTAAGTTCTATGTTTTACTTGTAAAACCAAATTCCTTATTCATACATTGCACATTACTTAATACTCCCTATATGTATGCTTGTTTTTGTGGATCTATAATCCAGTGTGTGGTGAAGCGGCCCACGTTTGCACCTTGTCATCTCCTATTTTATCTTACTGATGTGGCTGATGATATGAACAACATGCCATGCACATTATCCAAAATAGATACAATGATTTTCTTTGCCCTTCATCTATGCTTGTTATGTTGACATGGTAATCCAGTAGTGTGGTGAAGCTCGCCGCGTTATGAACAATGCCAAATTATGCTATTGATATTTTGAACTTACTCTTTATTTTCTAATTTGAAATTGGATAGAATTGACAGAACAGTTATCATCTTTGTTTATACACGTGCAAAACATGTCATCTCTCTGCTTTGTTTCAGGGTGATATGCCTGATGGCATGCACAAGTCTGCTGAAGGTTGTGAGACAAACCAAACATATATTGCAGCAAAGAAGGCAAAACATCTTGAAGATATCGAGACAAACCCCAAAGTCTTGTCTTGATGCAATGTTCAAGTTACTTGAGACTAACAGTCAGACAAGCTCACAGAATTTGTTGTCTGAATCAGTTCGACTTCTTCAGTCCCAAGTTCTAGCAGAAAGGCATTCTGCAACTCAACTTTGACTTGAAATCATAACTCTAGGAAAGATTGCGGAGAACACCAATGAGAACCTCATTGCTAAATAGCTACACCTGGAAGCTGTGACCGACATGCTAGGCCGGTCTCACAGCCTTGCTCAGCAGCTTACGCAGCAGTTCCCCCGCAAGGCTAACCTTTCTTGAACTGTCTTGGAAGTGGTGTCGGTTCAGTATTATTTTGTTACGCTGCAATGGTGCCCAGTTTTTGTAATCTGCATCTTCGTTGCGCTTTATGATCACTGGTGGCGAACTTCGATGCCCAGTGGATGTAATATACCTTAAATCCTTTATTGTATAGTGTAGGTTTATTCTTAGTTACTATTCCCTAATTTCCTTATTGTATAGAGTAGGTTTGTTCTTAATTCCTACTATTTACTGCCATCCTTCGCTATCTGAAAAAAAATCAGATGTAGTCGACCGGACCGAAACATTTGACTCTAACGGGCCAGGTTTTAGCGGGCCACAATTGGGCCGGCCTGCGTCTTTCTTGGGCCTGAATGATTGGGGCCTTGACACATTGCGCCAGGCCCAAACGTATACCGACCTATATTTTAGTTGGGCCTTTTGTTGACCCAGTGCTTAGTTTGGCCCAGGTAGCGTTGGGCCATTAACAGGCTGAATATTGTACTGGCCTGTTACGGCCGAGATGAAACCACGGGCCTTTAGCAGGCCAAAATACATGTTGGGCCTCAATTTTCACTAGTCGTCGACGGGCCTTCAGTAGGCCGAAATGTAGACCGGGCCGTTTTGGGCCCAGATAGCTCACGGGCCGTTACCAGGCTGAAACATATATAGGGCCTTAGTTGGCCCACTGATATCATGGGCCTTTAAGAGGCCGAAAGCTTAGCACAGGCATCAACAGGCCGAATTACGCGACAGACCTTTAACAGGCCCAAAGTCACGTTGAGCTTAACTGTTGCCACCTTTAGCATGGGCCGTTAGTGGACCTGATGTCCCGTCGGACCATATATGGCCCATGGGCAGCACGGGCCATTCCCAGGCCGGAAGTCACACTAGGCTGAAATGGGCCCATGTCTACATCAGGCCTCTAACAGGCCGAAAGTCACTGGGCTGTAGTTGGGCCCAAATATTTGGCCAACAATTAACGGGCCAGATTTGGCTTCGGGCCGCAAATGGGCCCAAATATTGGGCGAACAATTAACAGGCCAGATCTGGCTTCGGGCCGTAAATGGGCCCAAATATTGGGCGAACAATTAACGGGCCAGATCTGGCTTCGGGCCGTAAATGGGCCTTTATTAAGCAGGCCGTTATTGGGCTGGCCCAGTAGTACCTGATTAAGTTCTACGTGCGCACGGGCTAGAATATAAAATAATGATGAATTCGTATGATTTGGGTTCATTCTTGTTATTTTACTCTTGCATGCTTCAAAATTGTACCTTTTTCCATACTAATTTAACTTCAACACAATACTTCCCATATTAAAATTTTAATCAACATAATTCTATTTTTTTATTTCTAATTCACCTTACCTTGAAGTTTTTGTTGTATTTATGTTTCAAGTGCAACAATGTGCACATTTTAATTTGTAGTCATTTTTATTTGCATACTTCATTACATTTAGACTTTTTTATGTAGTATAAAATGCATCTGTTTACAAATTTAGAAATGAAAACTTCCTTCAAAGTGTGAATTCACATAAAATTTAGAAAAATGGTAATATCTATCTAGGCATGAGTCCATAATTACTGGGAAGAAATTTACCAATCGTTGTCTTCTCCAACGTAAAGTAGCTTTCCAAACAATATCTCCCAGTCAAACATCCCTTTGATTATGCAAAAGTAATTCAGATATTTATTTCAGAGTACTTCTTTACTCAAAGAATAATATTGTTCTTTTTTTTATCTGAGTAAATACACTCCTATAAAAACCATTGATAGAACTCCAAGACATATCTAAAGTTTGGTTTGGTCATAGATCATAATCTAATTCTTTTCTATCAATTTAATATGTGGGTAGATATTAAGACGTACAAATTACTATTTTTTTACTGTCAACATGATGAAGTCAGGCCTTTTGTCCACTATATACCATCTATTTTGATATAATTATACTATATTTTTATATAGAGAGTGACCATGATTAGGTTGTACCGAAGCGTCAGCAACTAATGTCATCAACACAAAAGGATCAATTGGACACATATCATTCCTTGCTAATAACCTATAGTTTAGAAAGCTACTTTTCAGTGTATGCATATGTCCCTAGATAATAGCAAATTGAAACTGTATGGAATGCTATTTATATTTAATTATTATTTCTACTTACAAAATGAAATAAGTGTTCGAAAATATAGTTTTCAGTTCCCCAAATATATGCATCTTTCTGGAATTTTTGTTTGAACCTATACATCACGTACATATATGACCCAAAAAATGCGTCTAAACAAAACATAGTATGCATCTGAATTTTGCATAACACGCATTTTTTAACATACTATAATAATTTATATGTATCTATTCCAAGAATCGTAGAGCACCGTGCCATTGTTACTTTGCTATTACAAAATATATAAAAGATGAAACAAACAATAAGAAGAATATACTAAGACATCCACCTAACAGCAACTAAACTGCGGTTTAAAAACTGATTATTTATTGTCAATGACGTCATGATCCAGAAACAGCCGTCAAAGGAATTAAGCCTGAAGCAACATGTTTGTTTTATAGGATTAAAGATCCAGCCTTCGGAGCATCGGCGTAAGCATCTGTTGCTCGGTCGGATCTCCTCCATCCGATGTCCCTCTTTCCTTCATGTATGACATGCTTGCAATTTCCTCTGTCCTACACTCCTTCTTCACCCCTTCGCTCAGTGCCGGAGCTATGTAGAAGCCTGGGGGTGCTGTGGCCCCCCAACTTTGGACCAAACTGTGAACAATTTTTTGTAGGAGGGCTTAGATGACATTTTTTTATAGTATTTTATACCCTCAAACACCCATGTTTTAGCCTTGGCCCCCCCAGCAGTTGTTACCTAGCTCCGCCACTGCCTTCGCTCTGCATGCATTGTCTCCGATGGCCCTTCTGTTACGTCACTGGACACAGCGAGTCAGCTGCAACCATGGCCTGAGAGACATGGCAAGCATGACTCGGCCAACTTGGCCCAGGTCCCCGTTCACTAGCGGACCTCCCCGGTGGGCAGGGTATGGCACCTGTCATATCTTGAATTTGAGCAAAAAAAGTGTAACTAGTATGCATCAATCGCTAGCAGAATAGGCTGCCTCGTCGCTGCTAATACGTGATGGGCCGACGGCCCGACGCAGCGAGCGGCAAGATGGGCCAACACTCAGCCAGGTTCAAGCGTCCACGCGAGGCAGCCAGCAGCTTCGAGCGTCACTCATAGGCTGTTATGATATTATCTGTAATTAATCTGCCAGGTACAAAGGCTGACTGCTCCGGTGAGATAATATCTGGAAGTATTTGTTTGAGATGGTTGGATATTAGCTTAGACGCGATCTTGTAGAGAACATTGCAAAGACTGATTGGCCTGAACTGCTTGAGTAACATTGGGCTTTTTACCTTGGGAATGAGCACTAAGATTGTGTCGTTGATACAGGCTGCTGACTCGGTGCCGTCAACTATTTTGAGTATCACTTTCGTGACCTCTTCTCCGCAAACTTCCCAATGACGCTGAAAAAAGTGAGCTGGGTATCCATCCGGGCGAGGAGCCTTAATTGGGAACATTTGGAATATGGCACACTTGACCTCCTCATGGGTGTATGGTGCATTCAGGATATCATTCATCTCAGATGTTACCTTTGTTGGGACATGCCGCAGAACTTCATCCAGGTTATGCACCCCTTCCGACGTGTACAATTCTTTGTAGTATGCCGTTGTCAACTCCTCCATCCCGGCTGGATCCTCAATTACTTGCCCCTGCTCATCTTGCAATGATTTGATTTGATTTTTGCGCCGTCTCCTGCTTGCCCGCAAATGGAAGAAATACGTGTTTTTGTCCCCATGAACTAACCATTCCACTCGCGCTCTTTGTTGCCATAGCATTTCCTCTCGGTGAAAGAGCTCCACCAACATATCAGTGATTTTCGTCTCCTCCCTGGTGGGGCCGGATCTGCCTGGGGTAGCACGCAGGAGCTGTAGCTGTACCTTTAGTTGTGATATCTGCTGCCGAACCGATCCAAAGCTTTGCCGATCCCAAGCTGCCAAGTCACCCGCCAGGTCTCCCAGTTTTCCGTGCAATGAATGCACATCCCCTCCGTCATGCGTGCTCCATCTGCCCGCAACCGTGGTGAAGAGGGATTCCTCTCTCTCCCACATAGTTTCATATTTAAAGGTCCTAGGCCCCGCCCTGCATGCATGTGTGTTACGTAACGTGAGGAGAATTGGACAATGATCAGAGCCGGCTGCCGTCTTGTGATGCAACGTAGAATCTGGCAGCGCTAGCAACCATTCCGGGTTAGCCAGGCATCTGTCGAGCCGTACTCTAGTGTAGGTACCCCCAGCAACCTTTTTTTCAAAAGTCCAATCTGTACCTGTATATCCTATGTCAGACAATCCACAAGTGTCCACTGGTTCACGAAAGCCATCTATCTGTGCTTGGCTACGGCTTCCTATGCCAACATGTTCGCTAAGATTCCGGACCTCATTGAAGTCACCAATGACCGCCCATGGCCTATTTTGCGTCTCGGATATGTTCTTGAGGGTATCCCATGTGTTTTGCCTATTAGGTACCTGGGCCTCCCCATAGACAAAGCAGATTCTGACCTGTATATCAACCATATTGTCAACTAGGGCATCAATATGATACCGCGAATAACCGAGAATTTGCACTTTTATTTCATCATTCCAAAAGATACAAAGACCACCGCTGCATCCAGAGCTACTAACTGCAAAACTTTTATTAAAACCTAAACCTTCCGCTAACTGTTCTACCCTCGATCCTTCTAATTGTGTTTCAAGAATACAGAGGATTGAGGGGGCAAACTGCCTCGCAAAAGTGCGAAGCTCCCGAACTGTCGCGGCTTTGCCAATTCCGCGACAGTTCCAGCACAGGAGACTCATTGCGCTGGGCGAACCCCTCCCTGGGGTTCGCCAAACGCGCATCAGTAGTTTTGCTGAATGTTGCACTCTTTGCCATGTTTGTTTCAGCTGTGGAAGGACTCCGTTTATTTCTCTTTGTCTCCTGCTTGGGTGTCGGGCTCGAAGGGACCGGAGGTGGCATCGCTATCAGGTGTTTGTTTGCCAGGATGGACTGTTGTGGTTGTGCTAGTTTGTTCGCCAGGGCAGTTCTCTTCCTATTTCTGTCAAGATCTTCCATCGTCACATCACCAGCCATTTGCTCAGGATCAACGACATGTTGGCCATCAAAAGCACCGCGACCAGCTGCAGCTCTCCCTCCACCACGCCCTGTTCGACCGCGTCCACGGCCTCCTCTAGGGCTCTCATTCTCTCCAGGGCCTCTGCCAGGACCCTGGGACCATCCTGCTTTTATGTCCTTAATGACTAGTGCTTTTGGAGGGTGAATACCATCGCCACACTCCTTGTATAGATGCCCCAAGTACCCACAAACAGCACACCAATCCGGCAGCCTCTCGTAATTGATTCTGAAGATCACACGTTCCACACTCCTTTCTCTTAACATCCAGCGAGACCGCGTTTTTCAGAGGCTTTGTAACATCTATTCGCACCCGAACCCTGGCAAAATTACCTTCAAAATCTTGTGACTTTGGTTCAGCGAATATGAACTCTCCCACCGTAGCAGACAGGGCTTTAATCTTGGGAAAGTAACCATCTGGTAGGTCATGTATCGGAATCCATATATCGATCTTTTTGAGCTCAATGGTCGACGGCTTGGTGAATCCATCATAAGGCGCCAGGACAACTGCCTTCCCCTTGAAGTTCCATGGTCCCTCCTCCATTACCCTCTCCCAATCGCCGAGGCACGAGAATTGGAGGGTATAGAGGTTTTCTTCCAACGGCCTGATCTTAACTTCCTCTGCCAGATCCCATGCCACCCTCATGCCCCTGTAAAACCAGTACTGGCTATAGGATTTTTCGGTGTGAACCCTAGATATTGCCATCCACCTGGTTGCCTCCTATGGAAGTTCACCGTCCCCAACCACGACGTCTTCCAAGTCATCTTCCTTTAATCCTAGTTCCTCCATCATCGCCTCAAGTTTGGAGGAGCCCGAACCCGACGAAGATGCGTTCGCAGCCATGATCCTCTCGCTCGGGGTGTGGATCCGCGAGTAGTATGGCCAAAAAACATCAGTCCTGTGCTCTCAAGCTAGATATGATGAAGGACTATGACAGAGTTGAATGGGACTACCTCCGGGCTGTAATGCTGAAGCTGGGATTCACTCCAAGATGGGTGGATATTGTTATGAATATGGTATCTTAAGTGAAATTTTCTGTCTTGTTCAATGGTAAAAAGCTTGAGCAGTTTTGCCCCTCACGTGGTATCCGACAAGGGGACCCGATATCTCCATACCAATTCTTGTTAGCAGCAGAGGGCCTGTCGTGCCTGTTAAAATCACAAAGAGAGTCATCCAATTTTGGTGGGATACAAGTGGCTCCTATGGCGCCACTAGTTAACCACCTTCTATTCGCTGATGACAGCCTGATGTTCTTGAAGGAAAACGGTGTGGGAGCTACCGAGGTGAACCAAGTGTTGGATATATATTGTACTGCTTCAGGCCAGCAAATAAATTTTGACACGTCCTCTATATTCTTCAGTAAAGATGTCCTCGAGGCGGTTAGGAATGAGATGAAAATCACCCTGAACGTCCCCAATGAAACTCTGAATGAGAAATACTTAGGCATGCCAACGGACGTTGGAGCCTCCAAGAATGGCGCGTTCAAGTATTTGAAGGACAGACTGTGGAATAAGATCCAAGGATGGGTTGAGAGAACTATGTCCTCCGCGGGAAAGGAATTGTTGGTCAAAGCGGTGGCTCAAGCAATCCCAGTATTTTCTATGTCGTGCTTCAAATTACCAAGGGGTTTATGTGAGCATCTCAACAGGTTGATTAGGAAGTTTTGGTGGGGAAGCAAGAACGAGCAACGCAAGCCACACTGGGTCTCTTGGAAGGCGATGACCCAACCAAAGAGCATGGGAGGCCTTGGATTCAATGATTTTGAGCTGTTTAATCTAGCTATGCTGGCCCGTCAAGTTTGGCGTATGCTACAGGATCCTCATTCACTCAACGCACGCATTTTGAAGAGCATCTACTTCCCTGATTCCAGCATTCTTGAAGCGCCACTTGGGAGTCATCCAAGCCAGATTTGGAGAGCTCTAGTGGAGGGACATGATATACTAAAGTTGGGTCTAATCAAGCGCATTGGGAACAGAGAAAGCACGGACATTTCGTCTGAAAACTGGCTCCCTCGCCCAGAGATGATGAGACCTTATGGTTGCCTATCTACTATACCACTAACTACAGTGTCAGAGTTGATAGATCATACAAGTGCAGCATGGGATAGGCCAAAGATCAATGCCACTTTCCTAGCTTTCGAAGCCAAGGGGCCCACGAGGCAGGGGGCGCGCCCTAGGGGGGGGGGGGCGCCCCCCACCCTCATGACCTCCTCTTTGATCCCTTGCAGTAGGGTCCAAGTCTCCTGGATCACGTTCGGTGAGAAAATCACGTTTCCGAAGATTTTATTCCGTTTGGACTCCGTTTGATATTCTGTTTATCCGAAACACTGAAATAGGCAAAAAACAGCAATTCTGGGCTGGGCCTCCGGTTAATAGGTTAGTCCCAAAAATAATATAAAAGTGGAAAATAAAGCCCAATATAGTCCAAAACAGTAGATAATATAGCATGGGGCAATCAAAAATTATAGATACATTGGAGACGTATCAGGCATCCCCAAGCTTAATTCCTGCTCGTCCTCGAGTAGGTAAATGATAAAAAGAGAATTTTTGATGCGGAGTGCTACTTGGCATAATTTCAATGAAAATCTTCTTAATTGTGGTATGAATATTCAGATTAGAAAGATTCAAGACAAAAGTTTATATTGACATAGAAAATAATAATACTTCAAGCATACTAACAAAGCAATTATGTCTTCTCAAAATAACATGGCCAAAGAAAGTTATCCCTACAAAATCATATAGTCTGGCTATGCTCCATCTTCCCCACACAAAGTATTTAAATCATACACAACCCCGATGACAAGCCAAGCAATTGTTTCATACCCTAAATTTTTCAAAACTTTTTCAATCTTCATGCAATACATGAGCGTGAGCCATGGATATAACACTATAGGTGGAATAGAATGGTGGTTGTGGAGAAGACAAAAATGAGAAGATAGTCTCACATCAACTAGGCATATCAACGGGCTATGGAGATGCCCATCGATAGATATCAATGTGAGTGAGTAGGGATTGCCATGCAACGGATGCACTAGAGCTATAAATGTATGAAAGCTCAACAAAAGAAACTAGTGGGTGTGTATCCAACTTGCTTGATCATGAAGACCTAGGGCAACTTGAGGAAGCCCATCATTGGAATATACACGCCAAGTTCTATAACGTGAAATTCCCACTAGTATATCAAAGTGACAACATATGAGACTCCCTATATGAAGATCATGGTGCTACTTTGAAGCACAAAATATGAGACTCGCTATATCATGGTGCTACTTTGAAGCACAAGTGTGGAAAAAGGATAGTAGCATTGCCCCTTTTTTTGGGCCTTCCTTTTTTTCTTTGGCCTTTCTTTTTTTTGGGGGACAATGCTCTATTGAATGATGATCATCACACTTCTATTTATTTACAACTCAACGATTACAACTTGATACTAAAACAAAGTATGACTCTATATGAATGCCTCCGGCGGTGTACCGGGATATGCAATGAATCAAGAGTGACAAGTATGAAAGAATTATGAATGGTGGCTTTGCCACAAATACTATGTCAACTACATGATCATGCTAAGCAATATGACAATGATGGATGTGTCATGACGAACTAGAAGGTGGAAAGTGGCATGGCAATATATCTCGGAATGGCCATGGAAATGCCATAATAGGTAGGTATGGTGGCTGTTTTGAGGAAGGTATATGGTGGGTGTATGATACCGGCGAAAGGTGCGCGGTATTAGAGAGGCTAGCAAGGGTGGAAGGGTGAGAGTGCGTATAATCCATGGACTCAACATTAGTCATAAAGAACTCATATACTTATTGCAAAAATTTAGAAGTTATCAAAGCCAAGTATTACGCGCATGCTCCTAGGGGGATAGATTGGTAGGAAAAGACCATCGCTCGTCCCCGACCGCCACTCATAAGGAAGACAATGAATAAATTAATCATGCTCCGACTTCATCACATAACGGTTCACCATACGTGCATGCTACGGGAATCACAAACTTCAACACAAGTATTCTTTAAATTCACAACTACTCCACTAGCATGACTTTAATATTATCACCTCCATATCTCAAAACAATTATCATGCTTCAATCTTTTCTTAGTATTCAACACACTCAAAAGAAAGTTTCACAAATCTAGAATACCAAGCATATTATTATTAGGCAAATTACCATGCTATTAAGAGACTCTCAAATTAATTTAAGTGAAGCATGAGAGATCAATAGTTTCTTTAAAACGAATCCACCACCGTGCTCTAAAAGATCTAAGTGAAGCACATAGAGAAAAATTATCTAGCTCAAAGGATATAAGTGAAGCACATAGAGCAAAATTATCTAGCTCAAAAGATATAAGTGAAGAACATAGAGCAAAATTATCTAGCTCAAAGGATATAAGTGAAGCACGTAGAGTATTCTATCAAATTTTAATTCATGTATGGCTCTCTCAAAAGGTGTGTACAGCAAGGATGATTGTGGTATACTAGCAAACAAAGACACAAGTAATACAAGACGCTCCAAGCAAAACACATATCATGTTGGTGAATAAAAATATAGCTCCAAGTAAATTACCGATGGAAGTGGACGAAAAGAGGGGATGCCTTACGGGGCATCCCCCAGCTTTAACTTTTTGGTGTCCTTGGATTATCTTGTGGGTTCCATGGGAATCCCCAAGCTTAGGCTCTTGCCACTCCTTGTTCCATGATCCATCAAACGAATTCACCCAAAACTTGAAAACTTCACAACACAAAACTCAAAATAGAAAACTCGTGAGCTCCGTTAGCAAAAGAAAACAAAAGACCACTTCAAGGTACTGTAATGAACTCATTCTTTATTTATATTGGTGCTAAACCTACTGTATTCCAACTTCTCTATGGATTATAAACTATTTTACTAGCCATAGATTCATCAAAATAAGCAAACAACACACGAAAAACAGAATCTGTCAAAAATAGAACAGTCTGTACTAATCTGTAGCTAGCGAAAGATCTGAAACCCCAAAAATTATAAAATAAATTGCTGGAAGTGAGGAATTTATCTATTAATCATCTTCAAAAATAATTAACTAAATAGAACTCTTAAAATAAAAATGGCAGCAGTTCTCGTGAGCGCTAAAGTTTCTGTTTTTTACAGCAAGTTCAACAAGACTTTCCCCAAGTCTTCCCAACGGTTCTACTTGGCACAAACACTAATTGAACAAAAAAAACACAACCTAAACAGAGGCTAAATAATTTATTTATTACTAAACAGGAGCAAATATCAAGGAACAAAAATAAAGTTGGGTTGCCTCCCAACAAGCGCTATCGTTTAACGCCCCTAGCTAGGCATAACAAGCAAGACTAGATCTAGGTATTGCAATCTTTGGTAGGCAATCCATAAGTGGCTCTCATGATAGTTTCATATGGTAATTTTATTTTCTTTCTTGGAAAGTGTTTCATGCCCTTTTTTAATGGAAATTGAAATCTAATATTTCCTTCCTTCATATCAATAATCGCACCAACCGTTCTAAGGAAAGGTCTACAAAGAATAATAGGGCAAGAAGGATTGCAATCTATATCAAGAACAATGAAATCTACGGGCACATAATTCCTATTTGCAACAATAAGAACATCATTAATTCTTCCCATAGGTTTCTTAATAGTGGAATCCGCAAGATGCATGTTTAGAGAGCAATCATCAAAATTACGAAAATCTAGTAAATCACACAAAGTCTTGGGAATAGTAGAGACACTAGCGCCCAAATCACACAAAGCATAAAACTCATGATCTTTAATTTTAATTTTAATAGTTGGTTCCCACTCATCATAAAGTTTTCTAGGGATAGAAACTTTCAACTCAAGTTTTTCTTGATAAGATTGCATCAAGGCATCAACAATATGTTCGGTGAAGGCTTTATTTCGACTATAAGCATGTGGAGAATTTAGCACGGATTGCTACAAGGAAATACAATCAATCAAAGAGCAATTTTCATAATTAAATTCCTTGAAATCCAATATAGTGGGTTTAGCAACATCTAAATTTTTATTTCTTTTAATCCCACTTTCATCAATTTCATCATTAAGATCTAAATACTCCGAATTTTTAGAACGCCTTCTAGGTAAAGGAAGATCATATTCAGTTTCATCAAGATTCATATTGCAAAATAAAGATTTAATGGGAGACACATCAATAACTTTTAGATCTTCATCATTACTTTCATAGGAATTGGTAGAACACGCTTTAATAAAGGCATCTTTGGAAGCACACATCCTAGCGGTTCTTTCTTTACACTCATCAATTGAAATTCTCATGGCTTTAAGAGACTCATTGATATCATGCTTAGGTGGAATAGATCTAAGTTTCAAAGCATCAACATCAAGAGCAATTATATCAACGTTCCTAGCCAAATCATCAATCTTAAGCAATTTTTCTTCAATCATAGCATTAAAATTATTTTGCGAAGAAATAAATTCTTTAATATTAGATTCAAAATCAGAGGGCATATTATTATAATTTCCATAAGAGTTGTTGTAGGAATTCCCATAATTATTAGAAGGATTACTAGGATATGGCCTAGGATTAAAATTCCCTCTATAAGCGTTGTTACCAAAATTATTCCTACCAACAAAATTCACATCCGTAGATTCATTATTATTCTCAATCAAAGTAGACAAAGGCATATCATTAGGATCAGAAGAAACACTCTTAGTAGCAAATAATTTCATAAGTTCATCCATCTTTCCACTCAACACATTAATTTCTTCTATCGCATGCACCTTTTTATTAGAAGTTCTTTCAGTATGCCATTGAGAATAATTAACAATAATATTATCTAGGAGTTTAGTAGCATCTCCTAAAGTGATTTCCATTAAAGTGCCTCCCGCGGCCGAATCTAAAAGATTTCTAGAAGCAAAATTCAATCCAGCATAAATTTTTTGTATAATCATCCACAAATTCAAATCATGAGTAGGGCAATTACGTATCATTAATTTCATTCTCTCCCAAGCTTGTGCAAAATGTTCATGATCAAGTTGTTTAAAATTCATAATATCATTTCTAAGAGAGATGATCTTAGCGGGACACTACTGGGAAAAGCCTATACACAGAATCTTACCAGTAGCGTTGTACAAAATCAAACGCTACTGCTACTTAGTAGCAGCGTGCGTAAATAAACCGCGCTACTGCTATGACTTTTGCAGTAGCGCGTACTAGCGAAAAGCGCTGCTGCTATGTTTGAACTGGGCACGCATGGCTAGCCCAACCTAGCAGTAGCACGTATACTGGCCCAGCGCTACTGCTACTCTCCTTAGCTGTAGCGCGCTTACGTGTAAGGCGCTGCTGCTACCGGAAATAAAATAAAGTGAAAAACAAGTAGAAAAGTAAATGAAAATGAAAGAAATAGAAAAAGGAGAAAGGAAAAAAATAAAATGTAAAGAAAAATAAAATAAAAAAGGGAAAAAGGAGAAAGGAATTGCAATAGCGGGTTTTAGGAAACGTTCTATAGCTAACTTAGCTATAGCGCGTTTTCGGAAACGCGCTACCGTTACGTTTCACTTAAATAGCGGTTTCCCCCCGCCCCTCGGCCACCACTTCTTCCCCAAATCCCTCGCCCTCGCCGCCGTCTCCCCAATTGGCCGTTGCCCTACTTCGCCGCCGTCTCCTGCCGGCGTGGACGCCCGCAACCTCACCGTCTCCCCCCGAGGCCGCCGTCATCCTCACCGCTGCCGCCCGAGGCCGCCCTCAGCCTCACCGCCGCCGCTCGAGACCGCCCTCGACGTCACCGTCGGCGCCCTCCACCTCACCACCGCCCGAGCCCACCCAGGACCGCCGTTGCCCGTTCCCGAGCCCGCCCTCTCCGCCCCTGCCTCCGTCACCGAGCACCTCCCCGCCACTGTCTCTCCCCTCTCTGTAAGTCCCCCACCCCTCCCCCCACTCATCTCTCTCTGCATTTTAGAGACAAAATTAGTAGAGCAAAAGTTTGTTTATGGCAAAAAATTTAGTTTAGAGCAAAGGATGTTAAGTAGTAGATGTTAGAGCAAAAATTAGTTTAGAGCCAAAAATTGGTTTACAACAAAAGTTAGTTAGGGCAGTAAGGTTTAATTAGGGTAGATGCTGCTTGTATAGTATATAGTGAAACTAGTACATGTTAATTAGGTTTGGGCAATAGTGGTACTATTAGATGTTAATTAGATGTTTTTCAGTTAGGGCACTAGAGTTTTGCTAGGTTAATTAGGTTAGTAGTGCTGCTAGTAGTAGTGGTACAGTAGGTTAATTAGGTGATGTTAAATGAATAACCTAAATGAATGAAATTAGTAGTTAACTGAATTTTTTTTCCTTTCATCATTATAGAGCATTAAAGTTAACTGAATTTTGTTCTATTAGTAGTTAAATGAATTTTCTTCTACACTTTGTTTTTCAATTAGCTTGTGAAATTTGGACATGTGGTTGCTCGTGTATATTTGGATATGTGTTACGGTGTCGAAGAGGGATATTTGAACACTGTTTCCAGGGAAAGATGCTGAGTGGCCTATGTTTTGCTGGAATGTTGATTCATTTCTGTTCCGGCAAATTTCAGCTTCTCGATTTGTCCACTTTTTAGCAAAGGTCATGCCGAAATTTTCCGTGAATTTCGGCATGACTTGTGCTACAAACTAGGACATATCGAGTGCCCGTGATTTGTCGCACCAGGAAGGAGTCAACATTCCTGCAAAACAATAGGCCTTTTTTATGTCATTATTCATTTTATTAGGTCTAGAATTAATTGACTAGATTTAATCATAGGAAACATGGCTAGCAACGATGAAGGACAGGGTTCTGGTGATTGCGACGACGCCTACCGAGCGGCAGACGAATTTTTTAGCCTTACCGACGATCAACCGATGTTATTGCTGGGCCCATCGGTGGCATCGGGGACTGAGACCGACACGCAGACCGGTGCTGAGACCTGAAGCCTTTCACTAGGCTCGGGGACTATCTCCCTGACTTGGATGGATGGAACGACATGTTGGAGTGATTGTTGATATATGACAATGTGTCCGTTTAGTCCATACTTTCTGTATGACAAAACTTTGAGTTATGCACAGTGAAACTTTATTTGTGATGTAATTAAACCGTCCTCCTCCTCGAATAGCGAAAATCACTCTATTTAGGGCATTTTGTGGTACGATGAAGTTTGTTATTTATGCTTATGATATGTTGTTTCTATTTTTGCCAAGTCTGTCTCTTTCTGTTGCTCAACTATATATGTTGCATATCATCGAATCATCTGATGATGCAGGTGCATAGATCATAGTTGCAAAGAAGTGCTACGCCAGGAGTATATATACGACAAGTGGCCGGAGTGTCAGGCCGCCCAGGTGTACCAGTTTCCGGTTTCCGAGCGACAGGCAGTAGTTAGTTTAGGTTCACGCTAATGCGAGAGAGGGATACGAACTCATGTTCTCAAAGTGATAGCTCTTCTCACGTATATCATTGTTTAGATGGATGACGATGTATTTGCAAGTAACCGAGACTTGTATCGCTATTTTCGAGATGATGATGAGAGACCACTTTGTGTTGGATGATGATTATGATGATGACATGATTTGATGAGACTAATTGTATGTATATGCTATGATTACATTTGTATGTGTATGATATGCTAAATATTATTGTATAAAGCCTATTCAAATACAAAACAAATAAAAAACAAATATGCAGGAAAAAAACTAATAAATAAACTAGTAGTAGCGAGGGGGGAAATTTAGCAGTAGCGCCTCCTCACCAGTAGCGCGTCCCAGCAAACAGCGCTGCAGATAATATCAGTAGCGCTGAGGGAGTCCTGGATTAGGGGGCGTTCAGATAGCCGGACCATACCTTCAGCCGGACTCTTGGACTATGAAGATACAAGATTGAAGACTCCATCCCGTGTCCGGAAGGGACTTTCCGTGGCGTGGAAGGCAAGCTTGGCGATACGGATATGAAGATCTCCTACCATTGTAACCGACTCCATGTAACCCTAACCCTATCCGGTGTCTATATTAACCGGAGGGTTTTTGTCTGTAGGACAACATACACATCAACAATCATACGATAGGCTAGCTTCTAGGGTTTAGCCTCCTCGATCTCGTGGTAGATCTACTCTTGTACTACCCATATCATCAATATTAATCAAGCAGGACGTAGGGTTTTACCTCCATTGAGAGGGCCCAAACTTGGGTAAAACTTCGTGTCCCTTGTCTCCTGTTACCATCCGGCCTAGACGCACCGTTCGGGACCCCCTACCCGAGATCCGCCGGTTTTGACACCGACATTGGTGCTTTCATTGAGAGTTCCTCTGTGTTGTTGCCATCAGGAAGGATGCCTCGCCCCGTCTTTAAAGACGACACCATTGCTAAGGGAGCTTTGGCTTTCGGCCAAACCCTCCGGTAAGGTGGCTTTCTTATGACCGCCCGTTCGGCTTCTGCGCCGACGATGACCTCTCGAGCCATCGAAAACAATCTTCATGTCAACTCGGAACTCACCGAGCAGTTAGATCCAATAGAGCTCTCCTCCATAAATGAGCTCTTGGATCGCTTCGCCGCCCTGGGAGTTGCTACGGATTACGACCAGATTGGGCCTAAAACCGATCTGAGAGAGATTAACTCTCCCCAAGTCACCCATCACGTTGCCGTGGTAGAGGGACAGTGCGCGACCCTTCATCTATCTTAAGGACTCGTTATGTCCGGATTCCCGATACCTCCAAGCCGGATACCCGCGGAGGGGAGGATATCACTCAAGACCTGAACTTAGAGTCAGTCGACGGGCTAGATTCATTAGACAACATCCAGAATCCAAATTTTCGAGTTCAGAAATTCCTCGGCCTCTGAGCCTTAGATGGGGTGAGGCTTCAGATTTAATTCCACCCACCCACCCCAACATAAGCGATCTATCCAAAACCAGGCAAGAACCCGATGAAACAGTAAATCATTACTGGGCCAGATTCCTCCTGGTTAAGAACAGGCTAAGGGACTGCCGCGAGGAAGACGCAATCTCAATGTTCTGCAATAATTGCACGGACAAAGGAATACTCAACGCCATAAGTCGCCGTGATATTACACGCTTCGCTGACTTGGCGTCCATTGTACGAAAGTACTGTGCGATGGAAAGCGCCTGGAAAACCGAAATAAAATTTTGGGACAATCCGGCCCTGAATACAAACCCAGTCCGAAATAAAAGGGTGCATCATCACCAGTCACCTGGGTTAAGCACTAAAAAGAAAAAACCCTCTATAGGGCGTGGAACCGTACTGGAAGGGTGGCTTAATGGACCCTGTAAAATTCACAGTACAGAGGACGCCACACCAACTCACAGCCTCAGAGCATGTTGGATACTCTGGCAGGTGGCCAAAATCGACGAAAATCTCCTAATTCCGGAGGCCACAAAAAGCCACCCCAGAGACACCAATACGGTATTAACAGTCTTCGAGACTTTCACATCAAATAATATGCGAAAAAGGACACTCCGCAGCCTTGCCGAATTCTACCAAGTAGCAACAATAAACCCATGGAGTGACACGGCTATTACCTTTAACACCAGTGATGAACCTAAATTCCGAACAGCCCGAGCACCAGCCGCATTGGTCCTCAGTCCAATAGTGGACGGCTTTCGTCTTACCAAGGTACTCATGGACAGCGGCAGCGGATTGAACCTCATTTACGAGGAGACTCTTCAAAAAATGGAAATAGACTGGAACCGCATTGAGCGAAGCAGCACAACCTTTAGAGGAATAATCCCCAGTCAGGAAGTGCGCTGTATAGGAAAAATCACACTAGATGTGGTGTTCGGCAAGCCGGATAATTACAGGTCTGAAGAGGTCACGTTCCAGGTGGCTCCGTTCAGCAGCGGTTATCACGCTCTGCTAGGGAGGGAAGCGTTTACAATCTTCCATGCAATACCCCATTACGGGTACATGAAGCTCAAGATGCCCGGGCCTAACGGGATCATCACTCTCGCTAGTGATCCGGACATTGCACTCCGCGCTGAAAACAAGACAGCCGCACTGGCCCTCGAGGCACTATCCGAAGCCCTAGCGGCTGAGGAGCTGACTGCGCTGCGGTCTACAGTGAATAGGGACAACGTGGTACTCGACAAAAGATCCAAGTCCACCTCCTTTAAACCAGCGGACGAAATAGTCAAATTCCAACTCCATCCAACGGACCCTAATAAAACAGCTTCCATCGGGGCGCAGTTAAACCCTGATGTCGGCGCCGCATTGTGAGAGTTCCTACGAGAGAACTGGGACATTTTCGCCTGGCACCCTTCACACATGCCAGGAATCCCACGCAGGCTGGCTGAGCACAGCTTACATATCCAAACAGGATTCAAACCTGTCAAATAGGCTCTTCGGCGTTTTTCCGAACCTAAGAGACAGGCCATGGGAGAGGAGCTAGCAAAGCTATTGGAGGCGAGATTCATTAGAGATATAAAACATCCGGACTGGCAAGCAAACCTGGTGATGGTACCAAAGAAGGACAAGTCCTGGCGCCTGTGTGTTGATTTTAAAGACCTTAACAAGGCTTGCCCAAAGGATCCCTTCCCCCTCCCCCGCATCGATCAAATTATCAATGCTACCGCAGGACACGATTCGTTGTGTTTCCTCGACGCATATTTTGGCTACCATCAAATCAAGATGGCAGAACTAAACCAAGCCGCAACGGAATTTATCACACCATACGGGCCATTCTGCTTCAACACGATGCCCTTCGGGCTCAAAAACGCCGGCGCAACATATCAGCGCATGATTCAGACATGTCTGGCAAGCCAGATCGGCGAAACAGTGGAGGCATATGTAGATGCTGTGGTCGTCAAAACAAGACATGTTGAATCTCTAGTAGACGACTTGAGGCTCACATTTGATAACCTCCGAACATACGACATCAAGCTCAACCCGGAAAAATGCGTTTTTGGCGTTCCAGCCGGAAAGCTCTTGGGCTTCATTGTATCCGCTAGAAGAATTGAAGCAAATCCAGCCAAGATCCGAGCTCTGTCGCAACTGGATATCCCAAAGGACCTCAAACAAAAGTTAACCAGATGCGTGACGGCTCTAAGCCGCTTTATCTCCCGCTTGGGAGAAAAGGCCCTACCCCTTTACCGCCTCCTTCGGCGCACCGAACACTTCAAATGGACGGACGCAGCCACGGCCAGACTCGACGAAATAAAAGCCATACTGGCAACAAACCCAGTCCTGGCCGTGCCAAACATTGGCAAACAAATGCTATTATACATTGCAGCAACACATCAGGTTATAAGCGCAGTGCTCATCGTCGAACGAGAAGCGGACGGACACAAATTCCCCCTTCAAAAGACGGTCTATTATGTGTCCACTGTCCTCACTCCCTGCAAATCACGGTACCCGCATTATCAAAAGATTGCATACGCGGTATTCATGGCATCCCGGAAGCTACGACACTACTTTCAAGAGTGTTCAATAACGGTAGCCTCAGAAGTACCACTTAACGATATTATAAACAACCGTGACGCAACGGGCCGGATTGCGAAATGGGCCATCGAGCTCCTCCCGTTCGACATAACTTATAAGCCACGACGAGCCATCAAGTCACAAGTCTTGGCCGACTTCGTCACAGAATGGACGGAGGCCGAACTCCCTAAAGAGTACGGCACATATTCAAATTGGATCATGCATTTCGACGGCTCCAAGATGTTGGCCGGACTGGGGGCTGGCGTCGTTTTGACGTCCCCCACAGGAGACACAGTTCAATACGTACCACAGATTATGTACACGGACTCCAACAATGCAGCCGAATATGAGGCATTTTTACATGGTCTCCGGATGGCAGTATCCATGGGCATCCAACGCCTAGAGGTGCGCGTGGACTCGAAGCTCACAATATCCCAAATAAATGGAGACTTTGATGCCAAGGATCCAAAAATGGCAGCTTACCGCAACGCCGTCCTAAAAATGTCAGCTCGGTTCGAGGGGCTTGAATTTCACCATATAGCCCGAGAAAATAATCAGGCGGCAGATGTCCTGGCACGCATCGGCATAAAACGCGATGTAGTCCCCCCCAACATCTTTTTGGAAAGGATGTTCAAGCCATCCGTAGCATGGGAAGGGGAGCCGAACAATAACAGCCCGGACCCAACCGGCCTGCCCGACACCGAACATTCTAACACAATCGGAGGCTCTGGCATTGAAATAACACCTTCAGCCCACGTAATAATGGCCGTCATCGCCCCGTGGACAAAACCATTCCTCGCCTTCCTTACTAGACAGGAACTCCCCGAGGACCAAAATAAGGCACGCTGCATAGTGCAGCGATCCAAAGCCTACAGAGTCCACGAGGGAGAGCTTTATAAGAAAAGCACTACCGGAGTCCTTCAAAGGTGCATCTCCGAAGAGGAGGGGCGAAATCTCCTGGCTGAAATTCATGCCGGACTCGGCGGTCATCACGCTGCAGCCCGGTCCCTTGTAAGCAAGGCCTTCCGTACAAGCTTTTATTGGCCGGCGGACCAGGCAGACGCTCAGGATTTAGTCCAACGATGCACCGGTTGCCAGCTATTTGCAAACCAAACCCATATGCCACCCACCGCCCTCCAAACCATCCCCATTACTTGGCCCTTCGCGGTCTGGGGGCTTGACATGGTTGGACCCCTTAAAGGTGGAACCCACAAGCAAAAATACTTACTAGTCATGGTGGATAAGTTCACCAAATGGATAGAAGCCAAGCCTGTTAAGACAGCCGAATCCGGACCGGTGATAGACTTTATATCCGGGGTTGTACACCATTACGGCGTCCCCCATAGCATCATCACTGATAACGTCACGAACTTCACGGGCGACGAGGTAAAACTCTGGTGCAAAAACATGGGCATCAAGCTCGATTATGCTTCCGTCTATCACCCACAAACTAACGGCCAGGTCGAACATGCAAATGGTCTTATCATGAGCGGCATCAAACCCAGATTAGTGCGGTCCCTCAAGGAATCTAACACGCACTGGGTATAGGAGCTCGACTCCGTACTCTGGGGGCTGCGGACCACGCCGAATCGCACCACCGGACACACACCATTCTTTATGGTGTACGGCGCAGAGGCAGTTTTGCCTTGCAACATAATTCATGACTCACCTCGAGTGCGCATGTACGAAGAAAGAGAAGCCGAGCTCGATCGGCAGGACAGCTTGGACGCATTGGAGGAGGAGCGCGATGTGGCAAAAGCCCGTTCCGCATTCTATCAACAGCAGGCTCGAAGATACCAAAGCAGAGAAGTACGGGCCAAAAATTACAACGTTGGCGAATTAGTTCTACGACTACCGGACAAGAAAAAGGACAAACTCAAGCCCAAGTGGGAAGGTCCCTTCATAATTGACCAAGTCCTGACTGGTGGAGCGTACCGCCTATGGGATGCATCAGATAACCGACTCGAGCCAAACCCATGGAACGCAGCCCGTCTCCGAAGATTCTATGCCTAGCGTCGGACTCTGTGTTCGTCTCCTTCCTCTGTCCATTCTTTATATTTTCTGTCTTACATTTCTCTTCTTCTCTCTCTCTCTTATAGCCTCCGCGCTCATTAAACCTGGGGTCTTCTTTAAACAGAAGCTTATTCATGCGGGCTTCATGCCCAACACATGTGTCACACTTCTGCATGTACCTTTTATTCACCATTATATGCATCGATATGACGTAAGTTTTGGCCAAGCTGGGTTGCCTGGCTCCTGTGCTTACCCCTAGATTCCCGATTGTTCGGCTAGGTGGTAAAGGGAGCACCCCTGCGATTGTTACTACCGGGTCAGCCGGACGTGTACCTCAGACTGGATGAAGCCGAAAGCTAGCGTTCTTAAGGGAATATTCGGTTGGTGAGCTAAAGATGATCTTCTTTTTTTATCTATACGCCCCCAGATGTTTTTCCTGCGTTTCTTTTCGCAGCATGGAAATGCACCTTAGGGCATGCCTCCCAGGGAAAGGAACCCCTAACGGAACTATTCTCCCTGGAAGATGTTTCTTACTAACCATGTAATATAACATACGTAGTCAGGCACTTGTCTGTTCACGCCCTAATGACCCCTACGCCTGGTCTCCATGCATTCCCCGGTTCCTATATAACCGCATGGGAATTCAGACACACTCTGGACCGTCAGGTCCCGAGGCTGAAGCGAAAAGGTCAGCCATGACAAATGATCTACAATCCGGCTAGAAGGCATTATAAATGTCAATTAAATTACATAGTCATTTCGACTGGTTGTATTCCTCTTCAATACCATCTAACAGGCTGTCTAATTTACAATCCTGCTGGGAATACTTTGCGGCCAACTCTACTTGGCCGTATACTAAGCTTACAGGGATCTCCTTCCCATCGGGCCCTACAGGACCGACCTCGGCCATGTGGTTGGGGTCAGCCTTTGCGTACCGCGTCTTCACCATGGCCCAGGCCTCCCTAGCGCCTTGATGGCAGGCTGATATCTTCCACAGTCGGAAGCGCCGTCGTGCTCCCTTTAGCTTCTCCGCAAGCTCTCCAAGCCCTTCGGGCATGGAGATGGATGGCCACAGGGCCTGGGCGATGCCTCGCATCGCCTGCCGAACTCGATCGAGCAGTTGCGAGAGCTCGGGAAGAAGGTCACCCGTAGAACCGGGCATCTCCTCTGCAGGACGACCTATTAGCACACCTACAGACATTGCTCTGTTAGTCGACTTCCCTGCCGAACTTTCTTTCAAAAGGTTCGTTCCAGCACTTACTAAATATGTCGTGCCGAAGCCGCTGATTCTCCTTCACGGAGTCTAACAGCTGGGCACGAACATCTTTCAGCTCGACGCCCAGCCTGGTGTTGGCATCTTGGAGAACATTCTTCTCCCCCATCACCTTCAATAGCACCCTCTCACCAGCCTGGCGTAGGAGGTGTTGCCTTTCCGGATTCAATCTGGCGCCATCTACAATTTCATTTGCCAGATTCGCACCAAAGCCGTGCTTCGCAAAATACTTATCTTACGAAGTGTAGATTACTAGAGGGGGTTTCCTTAGGCTCCCCTGCTGCGGCTAGTGCAGCCTCCAGTTGGGCTTTGCACTCTTCCAGCTCCTTGGACAGTAGGGAATTCTTTTCTGTAAGAACCTACATATCAAATGATCCTTAAATCAGTTATTCTAACTGTTTCAAGTCTCGGGGGCTACTGCTATATATATATATTTACGAAAATTTTCTTACCCATATGTCTTTTACAAATTGCTCCGTGGCTCTGGCTAGACCATTTTGGGCGGCACGGAGGTGCGCATCTCCCGAGTTGAAGGCATCTAACGCCCTTGGGAGAAACAAGCGTCGCGAAGAATTTTCCGGCGACGCCTGTGGTTCATGGCACTCTCCACCTCAGAGTTGGTGGCAGACAACCCGTCCACATCCTCCGTCGGAGGAGCGTCTGGCGCGCGCCTTGCATTCGCCTCCGGACCAGGCTTTGGAGCCTGGCTGGTGGAGGCGTGATTGGCAGCCTCTCCGGGTATAGTCCGGTGAGATCTCTTTGTCCTGAAGAGAGCGCGAGTGTCAATGTGCCTCGAAGGTATAACACCTGGGATAAGGGGGGGCGCCATACCTTTGCGCTCACGCCTCGGTCCGGACTGCACTTCTTTTCGGCCCACGGGGCCCCACGGCCCCTTGTTGGCTTGTCGCCGCATGTTCGGCCTTCCGCCTTAAAAACCTCCCCTGCAAAGTTCGGTTGCAATCAGGAAACTAAACATGAGTGGGCGGACACCTATTCGGGGTACTGGGACTTCGATCTCACGTACCTGGGGCGTCAGGATTAGCCCTGGGTTATCGGCCGTAATGGCCACCAGGCGTTGTCCTCGCTCAATTGATGGAACACTCCATCAATCAGGTCCACAGATATGTCCGGATCCTCTTGAGAGGCCGGGTCGAGGGACCGTCCTGGGTCCTCGGGTTGTGGATGAGGGCTGCTTATTTCCTTAACAGCCTAGCACAGTTCCTGTGTCAAAGTCATCAGACTGAATATTTAACAATGGGAATACAAAACGGATGGACTAGTAAATACGGCCGCTTACCCAGCTCGGGGGATTGTGCATGGAGAATCCACCCTGAGGGTTGACGCGGAGAAATTCCTCCTCTTCTCCCTTATACAAAGTGGACAAGATCTGTAGTAGAGCGGCAGCTGAATCCGGCCCCTTACGACCGTAGCGGGTGGCGTCGTCATCCCCGTTGAAGTCCCACATGGGGTGGCTTCTATACTGAAGCGGCTGCACCCCCCGCATAATGCATTCGGCCATAACCCCGATCATGGTTAGTCCAGAATGGGCTAACAATCTTATTCGGCCCATCAGGTAAATGATGTCCCTGTCACTTTCCCTCTGAGGGCTCCGTGGGCGCCAGCTTAGGCGCTTCTTTAAGGGAGCACTGTTGAATTCAGGGAGGCCGATCCGGACAGGATCCGGCAGCGGGACGTCTTCTATATAGAACCATTCCGAGGGCCAGTCTTCGGGCGCCTTCTTTGGGGTTCCGGACAGATATCCGGTCCCGGCGATGTGCCACACTTCGGCTCCGCCCACCTGATACATTAACCCCTTCTTAGAACGGGGCACGAGGCAAAATAGCTCCTTCCACAGTCCGAAATGAGCTTCAACACCCAAGAACAGCTCGCAGAGGGCTACAAAGCCCGCGATATGCAATACTGAGGCAGGCGTGAGATGATGTAGCTGGAGGCCGTAGAACTCTAGCAGCCCCCGGAGAAATGGGTGGATTGGAAATCTGAGCCCCCTTATTAAGTAAGGGACGAGGCACACCCGCTCCCCTTTGGAGGGATTAGGGGCATTCTCTTCTTGCTCTCCGCCGTTGTAGATGGCAAGACCGGCTCGAACCGGGACCATATAGGCCGGGGGGAGAAATCCCTTGGTCTGGAGCGTCACTAGCTCGCTATGCGGGGTGGAACATCTCTCCCAATATCTAGGCTTAGGGCTGGAAGGGCGAGGGGAGGAGTTGCGACGGCTGGCCATGGTGGAATGGACCTTTGTCGGATGTGCTCTGATGAACACTCGCGGATGGGAGAAGGTGTGGATTGGATCTAAATCCTCGTCTCCTTAAATAGGGCAGCTCATTCACGCGGCAAGGGGTGTGAATGTAAAAACACTCAGACTTCTCATATTCGTTTGACACGTGGGAAGCGGCCATTATTGGGCATAGAAGCCAAGGAGCGCAACATCTACAAGAAACCAGACTTTATTCAAACAGGTACACGGAATTTGGAGGAGAACCCGCCTTGCAATGCCGAAGACAATCTGTGCGCCGGACTCATCGTCATTGAAGCATGGTTCGGGGACTACTGAGGGAGTCCTAGATTAGGGGGTGTTAGGATAGCCGGACTATACCTTCAGCCGAACTCCTGGACTATGAAGATACAAGATTGAAGACTCTGTCCCGTGTCCGGAAGGGACTTTCCTTGGCGTGGAAGGCAAGCTTGGCGATACGGATATGAAGATCTCCTACCATTGTAACCGACTCCATGTAACCCTAACCCTATCCGGTGTCTATATAAACCGGAGGGTTTTAGTCAGTAGGACAAAATACACATCAACAATCATACCATAGGCTAGCTTCTAGGGTTTAGCCTCCTCGATCTCGTGGTAGATCTACTCTTGTACTACCCATATCATCAATATTAATCAAGCAAGACGTAGGGTTTTACCTCCATCGAGAGGGCCCAAACCTGGGTAAAACTTCGTGTCCCTTGTCTCCTGTTACCATCTGGCCTAGACGCACAGTTCGGGAACCCCTACCCGAGATCCGCCGGTTTTGACACCGACAAAAGCCCTTTCCCAAAGAGCGCTACAGCTATTCATGTATAGCAGTAGCGTGGGACAACAGGCGCTACTGCTATACGTTAGCTATAGCGACTTATTAGTAGCGTCGGCACCCGCGCTACTGAGAAGCCCAAAACCCTCGCTGCTGCTAGGCTTTTCCCTAGTAGTGGCAGGAAAATACTTAGAGATAAAAGTATCTTTGCATTCGTTCCATGAATCAAGACTATTCTTAGGCAAAGACGAAAACCAAGCTTTAGCACGATCTCTAAGCGAAAAGGGAAATAGTTTCAATTTAACGACATCATTATTGACATCTTTTTTCTTTTGCATACCACATAAATCAACGAAGCTATTCAGATGAGTAGCAGCATCTTCGCTAGGAAGGCCGGCAAATTGATCTTTCATAACAAGATTCAACAAAGCAGTATTAATTTCACAAGATTCAGCATCGGTAAGAGGAGCAATCGGAGTGCTAAGGAAATCATTATTATTGGTATTCATGAAGTCACATAATTTGGTAGTATCTTGAGCCATCGCGACAAACAAGCAATCTAACACACGAGCAAACAAAAAGCAAGCGGACAAAAAGAGAAAATATAGAGGGAGGATAGAGAGAGCGAGGGAAAATAAAACGGCAAGGGTGAATTGGGGGAGAGGAAAACGAGAGGCAAATGGCAAATAATGTAATGCGAGAGATAGGGATTTTGATGGGTACTTGGTATATTGACTTTTTGCGTAGACTCCCTGGCAACGGCGCCAGAAATCCTTCTTGCTACGTCTTGAGCTTGCGTTGGTTTTCCCCGAAGAGGAAGGGATGATGCAGCAGAGTAGCGTAAGTATTTCCCTCAGTTTTTGAGAACCAAGGTATCAATCCAGTAGGAGCCCACGCTCAAGTCCCTCGTACCTGCACAAAGCGATAGCTACTCGCAACCAACATGATTAGGGGTTGTCAAGCCCTTCATGGTCACTTATGAGAGTGAGATCTGATAGATAGAATATTTTTGGTATTTTTGGTATAAATATGCAAAGTAAAAAGTAAAGGCAAAGTAAATATCAAAACAATATAAAAGTGATGGAGATTGATATGATGAGAATAGACCCGGGGGCCATAGGTTTCACTAGTGGCTTCTCTCAAGAGCATAAGTATTCTACGGTGGGTGAACAAATTACTGTTGAGCAATTGATAGAATTGTGCATAATTATGAGAATATCTAGGCATGATCATGTATATAGGCATCACGTCCATGACAAGTAGATCGAAACGATTCTGCATCTACTACTATTACTCCACTCATCGACCGCTATCCAGCATGCATCTAGAGTATTAAGTTAAAAACAGAGTAACGCTTTAAGCAAGATGACATGATGTAGAGAGATAAATTCATGCAATATGAAATAAAGCCCATCTTGTTATCCTCGATGGCAACAATACAATACGTGCCTTGCTGCCCCTTCTGTCACTGGGTAAGGACACCGCAAGATTGAACCCAAAGCTAAGCACTTATCCCATGGCAAGAACTACCAATCTAGTTGGCCAAACCAATTGGATAATTCGAAGAGACTTGCAAAGATAACCAATCATGCATAAAAGAATTCAGAGAAGATTCAAATATTGTTCATAGATAGACTTGATCATAAACCCACAATTCATCGATCTCAACAAACACACCGCAAAAAGAAGATTACATCGAATAGATCTCCACAACGGAGGGGAGAACTTTGTATTGAGATTCAAAGAGAGAGAAGAAGCCATCCAGCTACTAACTATGGACCAGAAGGTCTGAGGTAAACTACTCACACTTCATCGGAGAGGCTATTATGATGTAGAAGCCTTCCGTGATGACGGCCCTCTTCCGGTGGAGCTCCGGAATAGGCCCCAAGATGGGATCTCGTGGATACAGAAAGTTGCGGCTGTGGAATTAGGTTTTTGGCTCCTGTTCTGATCGTTTGAGGGTACGAGTGTATATATAGGAGGAAGGAGTACGTCGGTGGAGCACCGAGGGGCCCACGAGGCAGGGGGCGCGCCCTAGGGGGGACGTGCCCCCACCCTTGTGACCTCCTCTTTGATCCCTTGCAGTAGGGTCCAAGTCTCCTGGATCACGTTCGGTGAGAAAATCACGTTTTCGAATATTTTATTCCGTTTGGACTCCTTTTGATATTCTGTTTATCCGAAACACTGAAATAGGCAAAAAACAGCGATTCTGGGCTGGGCCTCCGGTTAATACGTTAGTCCCAAAAATAATATAAAAGTGGAAAATAAAGCCCAATATAGTCCAAAACAGTAGATAATATATCATGGAGCAATCAAAAATTATATATACGTTGGAGACGTATCACTAATCACATGACAACACGCAAATAATATCCTAGTAGTTAATATCCGCATGCACTTAATATACTTCCAAATTAACGTGCATTGCACGTACACACTGACTAGTGCTACTAGTACGTGAAACTGGTGTCGTGACTTGTGAACACGTCCAGATATGGTCAACGGCAACATCGCCGGCGAGTTCTTCCTATTTGCCCGTGCGTCTAAACGCAGAAGGGGAGGAGAGAGAGAGAGCACACATAGAACCCACCAGTAAGTGAAGGCGAATAGTACTAAAAATAATATTACATGTTATCCATTAATTAGGCTGTGGTAATATAAAAACATTATGTGAACAAAGGGGGTACAACAAACATTGCTATTCTACGTATGTTGCCTATTGACGTGCGGCTTGAAGGCCCGGTCGCATGTTCGATCCTCGTCCTTAATTTTTTAATTTGTATATGGGTCCAAATTTGTTTCATGACATGCGGGCCCCTCGGTGTGTAGTTTGTAGCACTTTAATTTGTGGGTCGAAATTTTTTCCATTCCAAGTGGACTATCGGTGTGTAGTTTCGTAGCTTATTTATAATAATTAAAGAGAACAACATAGTTTTTTGAATAATACCATGGTGCGACATTGAAGGTGAGAAAGGACGTGCGAGAGAGCGATGACCGAGCCAGAGGGAAATTAACTAGGGGAGTTTCGTGGGTTGCAACGGTGTTTGGAGTAGTTGTGGGCCGAATGCTACGAAAATATAATCTAAACCGACTGGAATAAATGCCTACACAAATTAATCCAAGGTTGGAGTGCCCCTCGCAGTGTAAATAGTTCCGGCTTTGCGAGGGATGGAGAGGTAGTAGCCTCAACGCGTGGAAGATGCAGTGTGAGAAAGCGAGGTCAATCGAGAGACATATAGATAGAGAGACAAAGTGAGTGTGGTCCGACATTCATTGAACAAATATATATGCTCTGGAGAGTGATACGTCTTCGTCGTATCTACTTTTCCAAACACTTTTGCCTTTGTTTTGGACTCTAACTTGCATGATTTGAATGGAACTAACCTGGACTGACGTTGTTTTCAGCAGAATTACCATGGTGTTATTTCTGTGCAGGAGCAAACGTTCTCGGAATGACCTGAAACTTCACGGAGCCACTTTTCAGAAAATAAGAAAAATACCTGCAAAAGATGAAGGCCAGGGGGCCCACCACCTCTCCACGAGGGTGGGGGGCACGCCTGCCCCCCTAGGGCGCGCCCCCCTACCTCATGGGAAATCCAAGAGAAGAAATCATCACGGTTTAGGATACGGAGCCACCTCCAAGCCCTAAAACCTCTCGGGAAGGCTGATCTGGAGTCCGTTCGGGGCTCCGGAGAGGGGAATCCGTCGCCATCGTCATCATCAACCATCCTCCATCACCAATTTCATGATGCCCACCGCCGTGCGTGAGTAATTCCATTGTAGGCTTGCTGGACGGTGATGGTTTGGATGGGATCTATCATGTAATCGAGTTAGTTTTGTTAGGGTTTGATCCCTAGTGTCCACTATGTTTTGAGATTGATGTTGCCATGACTTTGCTATGCTTAATGCTTGTCACTAGGGCCCGAGTGGCATGATTTCAGATCTGAACCTATTATGCTTTCATCAATATATGAGTGTTCTTGATCCTATCTTGCAAGTCTATAGTCATCTATTATGTGTTATGATTCGTTAACCCCGAAGTGACAATAATCGGGATACTTACCGGTGATGACCGTAGTTTGAGGAGTTCATGTATTCACTATGTGTTAATGCTTTGTTCCGGTTCTCTATTAAAAGGAGGCCTTAATATCCCTTAGTTTCCGTAAGGACCCCACTGCCACGGGAGGGTAGGACAAAAGATGTCATGCAAGTTATTTTCCATAAGCACGTATGACTTTATTCGGAATACATGCCTACATTATATCAATGAACTCGAGCTAGTTCTGTGCCACCCTAGGTTATGACTGTTACATGTTGAACCGCATCCGGCATAATTCTCTATCACCGATCCATTGCCTATGAGATTTCCATATATTGTTCTTCGGTTATTTACTTTCCCGTTACTATTGCTATCATCACTACAAAATATAAAAAACATTGCTTTTACTATTGTTACCTTTTGCTACCGTTACCAATGCTATCATATTACCTTGCTACTAAAAACTTTGCTGCAGATATTAAGTTTCCAGGTGTGGTTGAATTGAAAACACAGCTGCTAATACTTGAGAGTATTCTTTGGCTCCCCTTGTGTCGAATCAATAAATTTGGGTTGAATACTTTACCCTTGAAAACTATTGCGATCCCCTATACTTGTGGTTTATCAAGACTATTTTCTGGCGCCGTTGCCGGGGAGCATAGCTCTATTCTTTGAGTCACTTGGGATATATATCTGCTTATCATTATGAAGAACTTGAGAGATCCAAAAACCAACATCTATCCCTCAACTACGAGGGGAGGTAAGGAATTGCCATCTAGCTCTGCACTTGATTCACCTTCTATTATGAGTATGTTTGCGACACCTACACCTGCTTCTGCTATTCGTTCTGATATGTCGCATGTTATTGATGATGCCACTTCTGCTATGCATGATACTTATGACGAAACTACCTCTATGCCTGATACTACTGTGCCACTTAGTGATTTTCTTGATGAACAACTTGCTAGGGCTAGAGAAATTGAAAATATTGAATCTGATGATACTGATGAAAGTGATGATGAAGAATAACTTGTTATTCCTAAGGGTTATGTTTTTGATCAAGAAGCTTATTTAGCTATTTGAGCTTGCAAAAATAGAAATGAACTCAAAAGGTTATTAGCTAAATGGAGTAAGCAATCTCTAAATGCTAGAATGAAACCTGACCCTGCTTTTGCTACTTCACCTATCTTTGTTACTCATAAGGATTATGAATTCTCTATTGATCCTGATATAATTACTTTGGTTGAATCTGATCCTTTTCATGGTTATGAATCTGAAACTGTTGTGGCACATCTTACTAAATTGTATCATATAGCCACCCTGTTCACTAAAGATGAGAGAACTCGTTACTTTTATATCCTTAAAATATTTCCGTTCTCATTAAAAGGTGATGCTAAGATATGGTTTAATTCTCTTGATCCTGGTTTTGTGCATAGTCCCCAGGATATGATTTATTACTTCTCTGCTCAATATTTCCCTGCTCATAAGAAACAAGCTGCTTTAAGGGATATATATAATTTTGTGAAAATTGAAGAAGAGAGTCTCCCACAAGCTTGGGGGAGGCTTCTCCAATTACTTAATGCTTTGCCTGATCATCCTCTTAAGAAAAATAAAATACTTGATATTTTTTATAATGGACTAACCGATGCCTCCAGAGATTACCTGGATAATTGTGCTGTTTCTGTTTTCAGGGAAAGAACACCGGATGAAGCTGAAATTCTATTGAATAATATGTTGACAAATGAAAATAATTGGACACCTCCGGAGCCAATTCCTGAGCCTATTCCTAAACCAACTCCGAATAAGAGGGGTATTCTATTTCTCAGTCCTGAAGATATGCAAGAGGCAAAGAAATCTATGAAAGAAAAAGGTATTAAAGCTGAAGATGTTAAGAATTTACCTCCTATTGAAGAAATACATGGTCTTAATTTACCGCATGTTGAAGAAACATATAATCTTAATCCTTTACCTATTGAAGAAACTCATGGTCTTGATAACCCGACACAGGTAGTAAGGTAAATTCTCTCTATAGATATGATAAAGCTGAAATCCCATTTACTAAATTTGCTAGCCCATGCTTAGATGAGTTTGATAAATTTATGGCTAAGCAAGAAGATTTTAATGCTTATTTTGGTATACAATTGAAATACAATTCAAATATGCTTTAACACTTGGGTGATTATATGTCTAATGTTAAAGGTGAACTTAAAGTTACGAGTAAACATGCTTCTATGGTTACCACTCAAGTAGAACAAGTACTTAAAGCTCAAAATGATTTGCTCAATGAATAGAACAGTAAATATAATGATAATGTTGTTAGAGTGGCTACTAGAACTGGTAGAATGACTCAGGAACCTTTGTATCCTGAAGGCCACCCTAAGAGCATTGAGCAAGATTCTCAGAGAAATAACATAGATGTACCTAGTTCTTCTAAAAAGAAGAAAAAGAAAAATGATAGGACTTTGCATGCTTCTAGTGATCCTATTGCTGAAACATGTGAGAATCCAAATGATATTTCTATTTTTTATGCTGAAACTCAATCTGGTAATGAACCTGAAACTAGTGATAATGCTAATAATAATTTTCATGATGATGCTTAACCTAGTAATGATAATGATATAGAAATTGAACCTGCTGTTGATCTTGATAACCCACAATCAACGAATCAACGTTATGATAAGAAAGACTTTGTTGCTAGGAAACATGGTAAAGAAAGAGAGCCTTGGGTTCAGAAACCCATGCCTTTTCCTCCCAAACCATCCAAGAAAAAGGGTGATGAGTATTTTGAGCGCTTTGCTGAAATGATTAGATCTATCTTTTTGCGTATGCGATTAACTGATATACTCAAAACCAATCCTTATGCTAAGTACATGAAATATATTATTACAAATAAAAGAAAGATACCGAAAGCTGAAATTTCCACCATGCTTGCTAATTATACTTTTAAGGGTGGAATACCAAAGAAACTTGGAGATCTTGGAGTACCCACTATACCATGCTCCATTAAAAGAAACTATGTTAAAACTGCTTTATGTGATCTTGGAGCCGGTGTTAGTGTTATGCCTCTCTCTTTATAGCGTAGACTTGATTTGAATAAGTTGACACCTACTGAATTATCTTTGCAAATGGCTGATAAATCAACTACTATACTTGTCGGTATTTGTGAGGATGTGCCTATTGTAGTTGCAAACGTTACTATTTTAACGGACTTTGTTATTCTTGATACTCCCGAGGACGACAGTATGTCTATTATTCTTGGAAGGCCCTTTTTGAATACTGCAGGGGCTGTTATTGATTGCACTAAAGGCAATGTCACTTTTCATGTTAATGGTAATGAGCACACGGTACACTTTCCGAGGAAACAACCTCAAGTTCATAGTATCAACTCTATTGGAAAAATGCCATCGATTATATTTGGAGGTTTTGAATTTCCTCTTCCTACTGTCAAGAAGAAATATGATATGATATTCTTATTATTGGGGATGTGCATATCCCTGTTGAGGTAACATAGTGTTATTTGAAATTTCTCTGGTTCCATGTTATTCGGAATGAGTTTGTTAACAAGACTTGATCAACCTTGTTAGTGAATTCCTTTTGATGATCATGAGATGGATGAAACTAGAAGGCACAACCTTCTGTACCCTCCTTTTACTTTCTGTTATTTATATTAAATAAACTAAAAACAAATATTTTTCTATATGTTATCTAATTATCTGTGCAATATAAAAATACCTCGAAAATAAAAGTTCTCCAAATGCCCTGAAATTTAAATATGATTTTTCTAGAATATTTGAGAATATTTGGTACTGAGAACATAGCAGGGGGGTCAACCACCTACCCACGAGGGTGGAGGGCGCGCCCTACCCCCTGGGCGCGCCCCCTGCCTCGTGGGCCCATGGTGGCCCTCCTCCACTTATCCTTTCACCCATAAACTCCTTCTTCCTCTCACAAACACGAATATCTAGCTCAAGAACGAGTTCTAGCTCACTTTGCTGCCATTTTCGATCTCCTTGCTCAAAGCACCTCTCACAAAACTGCTTGGGGAGATTGGTCCTTGGTATGTGACTCCTCCATTGCTCCAATTAGTTTTTTGTTCTAGTGCTTTATTCATTGCAAATTTATGCTGCTTAGGTGACCCTGTTCCTGAGCTTGCATGTCAAATTTATATGGTCAAAAGTAGTTTTGATGCATGATATAGGCTCTAGGCACTTGTAGGAGTAGTTGCTATCAATATTATTGAGTTTGGTTTACTTTTATTTTGAAGTTACTAAAAATTTCAGAATTTTTCAGAAAATGATGAGGAGACTTCTGTGTGGCTCATCGAGCCAAAGCTCGAAGGAAAAGGCACCAAAGCCTAAGTATAATCTGCCTCGCACCGCGGAGATTCGGGCGTGTGAATGGCCTTCTGATGATTTCTTGCGAGCAGCCGGGATTTATGAAGATTTTCATGAATTGGCTAAAAATGCAGGCCTCACCGCTTTCCTCCACGACCAATGTGATTAGTATCTCTTACTCACAAATACCTTTGTGCAAAACTTTCATTTCCATTCTAGGAGCTCACCACCTACGGTGGAGTTTCATTTATATGATGAGCATAAGGAGATGTCACTTTATGATTTTTGTCAGGTTTGTTTAGTCCCTTTTGAGGGCAAGACAGAAGAACCACATCACGATGATGTGGAGGGGTTCATTGATACTACCACTATAGGGGAAACAAGGAAGATTTCCGATGCACGAATCAATAGCATACATTTTCCTGTTTTATGTTACTTTGCATTATTTGCTAGTCGTTGTTTAATTGGTCGCGGAAACTGTGGAAACCTTAGTATCCCTGATATTATTATTTTGCTCCATGGTTTATACGGTGATAACTCTGTTAGTATGGGCGGCATTATTGCCAAACGGTTAAGTCTGAACTGTACAAAGGGACACATATTTGGAGGCATCTATGCTTCACGCCTAGTTGCAGATTTTAACATACCTATTAGGCATTATGAGAAGGAAGAAAAAGTGTTGCCTCGTGTTTATCTAGATTATAAACGTATGGTGGCACATGATTTTATTGTTAAGAATAGGGAAGGAGAGCTTAAATATCAATTGTTCTTTAATAAACACCATCCTGAGACTATTACCCTGCCCGCTCCTTCTTTGTTTGATTTATCTGTAGGCACGTACCTTGTTCCGTTGAAGGCTATTCACGCCTACCGGAACCCTGCACCAGCTGAGGAGCCAGAGCCGGAACCACAAATTGATCCTTCAAGACAGTCTAATTATCAGTGGGATCCGGAGATGATTGTCAGCCGGTGGCAATCGGAGTCTTCCTCTTCTTCTTCTCTATACGACCCCAACTATTATTATGGATATCCGTCAGGCCAGCCGTGGCCATAGACCAACTTAGGCCAAAAGCGTAAGCTTGGGGGAGTATGTATTTCCCACTGACATTACATTTATGTTCACACACTCATTGCTAGATGTCGGTGCTCATACTTTTTCATTGTATCATCCATGCTAGTTTATTTTCCTTTTTATGCTTTCTTCTTGTGTGTTTAATAAACCTTAAGAAAAACCAAAAAATTTAGTTCTAGCTTTTAATTAATTTACTTTCCATGCTTGTAGTAGTAATTAAAAAGAAAACCCAAAAAGATTTCATGTTCTTCTTTTGCTTGTTGGGAGCTTTCCTGTGTAAATAGTTTTATTACTTTTCTTTTCTTTGGGGGTCGATAGGAGAAGACCATAATTAAATTGTTGAAGTGGCTCTTATATGCATTATTGTTGATCTGACAAAAGAGCCCATATTGCCTTGTCTTCTCTTGTTTATTGAATGCTTGCAGATTCTAGCTTAGTCCAATGCACGTGCACTATTATTATTATCCACATCGTTCGGTCGTGCAAGTGAAAGGCAATAATGATGATTATATGATGAACTTATTGAGATGAGGAAAGCTGGTATGAACTCGACCTCTTTTTTGTAAATATGATTAGTTCATCGTTCCTGATTCAGCCTATTATGAATAAACATGTTTGCAATGACAACTAGAGATCATAGTTTCTTATGCCAAGCTCGATTAGCTATGAGTTATAATGGTTTACCTTGCGTGCCAACATGCTATTAAAATGGTTATGATGTAGTATGATAGGGTGGTATCCTCCTCTAAATGATTTAAGTGACTTGACTTGGCACATGTTCACGCATGTAGTTGAAACAAAATCAACATAGCCTTCACGATATTTATGTTCATGGTGGATTATATCCTACTCATGCTTGCATTCGGTGTTGATTAATTTTAATGCATGTTCATGACTGTTGTCGCTCTCTAGCTGGTCGCTTCCCAGTCTTTTGCTAGCCTTCACCTGTACTAAGAGGGAATACAGCTTGTGCATCCAAACTCCTTAAACCCCAAAGTTATTCCACATGAGTCCACTATACCTACCTATATACGGTATCTACCTGCCGTTCCAAGTAAATTTGTATGTGCCAAACTCTGAACCTTCAAATAAATATCATGTTTTGTATGCTCGAATAGCTCATGTATCAACTAGGGCTGTCCGTATCTTCCATGTTAGGCGGGTTATTCTCAAGAGGAGTGGACTCCGCTCCTCACTCACGAGATAAATGGCTGGTCACTGGGATGCCCAGTCCCATGCTTTATGCAAACTAACTCAAAATAATTGCAAACAAAACTCCCCCTGGGACTCTTGTTAGTTGGAGGCACTCGTTGTTTCGAGCAAGCCATGGATTGATGCTTGTTGGTGGAAGGGGGGGGGTATAAACTTTACCATTCTATTTGGGAACCGCCTATAATGTGTGTAGCATGGAAGATATTGCCATCTCTTGGTTGTTATGTTGAGAATGAAAGTATACCGCTCAAAATATTATTCATCTCTGTTTCAAAACCGAGCTCTGGCACCTCTACAAATCCCTGCTTCCCTCTGCGAAGGGCCTATCTATTTACTTTTATGCTGAGTCATCATCCTCTTATTAAAAAGCACCAGTTGGGGAGCACCGCTGTCATTTGCATTCATTATTGTTAGTTTACATTGAGTATGACTTGACTGGATCTCTTTTACCATGAATTACAATGTCTAGTCAGTCCTTGGTCTTTAAAGGTGCTCTGCATTTATGTTTTGCGGTCTTAGAAAGGGCTAGCGAGATACCATCTTGTTATATCATATTATGATTGTTTTGAGAAAGTGTTGTCATCCGAGATTTATTATTATTGCTCGCAAGTTGATTATGCCATTGATATGAGTAAACTTGAGACCTAAGCGTTATTGTGAATGTGGTTAGTTATAATCTTTGCTAAAAACTTGAGTGCTGGCTTTACATATTTACAACAACAAGAGCAAACAGAGTTTGTAAAAGTTTTTCTTTATCACTTTCAGTTTATCAACTGAATTGCTTGAGGACAAGCAAATGTTTAAGCTTGGGGAGTTGATACGTCTTCGTCGTGTCTACTTTTCCAAACACTTTTTCCCTTGTTTTGGACTCTAACTTGCGTGATTTGAATGGAATTAACCTGGACTGACGCTGTTTTCAGCAGAATTACGATGGTGTTATTTATGTGCAGGAGCAAACATTCTCGGAATGACCTGAAACTTCACGGAGCCACTTTTCAGAAAATAAGAGAAATACCTACAAAAGATGAAGGCCAAGGGGCCCACCACCTCTCCACGAGGGTGGGGGGCGCGCCCCCCTACCTCGTGGGCCCCCTGTTGACTCTCTGACTCCAACTGCAACTCCATATATTGAGTTTCGAGGAGAAAAAATCAGAGAGAAGAAATCATCGCGTTTTATGATACGGAGCCGCCGCCAAGCCCTAAAACCTCTCGGGAGGGCTGATCTAGAGTCCGTTCGGGGCTTTGGAGAGGGGAATCCGTCGCCATCATCATCATCAACCATCCTCCATCACCAATTTCATGATGCTCACCACCGTGTGTGAGTAATTCCATCGTAGGCTTGCTGGATGGTGATGGGCTGGATGGGATCTATCACGTAATCTAGTTAGTTTTGTTAGGGTTTGATCCCTAGTGTCCACTATGTTCTGAGATTCATGTTGCTATGACTTTGCTATGCTTAATGCTTGTCACTAGGGCCCGAGTGCCATGATTTCAGATCTGAACCTATTATGTTTTCATCAATATATGAGTGTTCTTGATCCTATCTTGCAAGTCTATAGTCACCTATTATGTGTTATGATCCGTTAACCCCGAAGTGACAATAATCGGGATACTTACCGGTGATGACCGTAGTTTGAGGAGTTCATGTATTCACTATGTGTTAATGCTTTGTTCCGGTTCTCTATTAAAAGGAGGCCTTAATATCCCTTAGTTTCCGTAAGGACCCTGCTGCCACGGGAGGGTAGGACAAAAGATGTCATGCAAGTTCTTTTCCATAAGCACATATGGATATATTCGGAATACATGCCTACATTATCTCAATGAACTGGAGCTAGTTCTGTGTCACCCTAGGTTATGACTGTTACATGATGAACCACATCCGGCATAATTCTCCATCACTGATCCACTGCCTACGAGCTTTCCATACATTGTTGTTCGCTTATTTACTTTCCCGTTGCTATTGCTATCATCACTACGAAATACCAAAAACATTGCTTTTACTACCGCTACCTTTTGTTACCGTTATCACTACTATCATATTACTTTGCTACTAAATACTTTGCTGAAGATATTAAGTTTCCATGTGTGGTTGAATTGACAACTCAGCTGCTAATACTTGAGAGTATTCTTTGGCTCCCCTTGTGTCGAATCAATAAATTTGGGTTGAATACTTTACCCTCGAAAACTATTGCGATCCCCTATACTTGCGGGTTATCAGAGAGATATTGTCCGACTGAGCTTTTTGGCAAGTGTGAGGGTTGTAAGATAGAGCTTGAGAGATGATCCAGTCACAGACGTGTAAATATATTTTGTGCGTGGGAGGAAGCAAGGTCAACCGATCACATAGGGTCGCCGTGCGATCGAAAGAGTGAGACGGGTTGTAGAGAGTGACCTAGATAGACGATGTGCATGAGAGAGTATACAATGTGAATAGGTCGAATTGGGCTGAAACATGGTGATATATCATTTTTGTCCGAGAAAGAGTGATGTCAATCGAGACACACGGAGAGAGAGAGAGAGAGAGATTGAGTGAGCATGGCCCACCATGAGGTCGAAAGAGTGGCGGCGGCTTGGATGGACTAACCTAGATAGACAATCTGCGTGAGAGAGTATAGAGTGTGTCGATCGAGGCCCGAACAGGGAGATATATCATTTGTGTGTGAAAGAAAACGAGGTTAAACGAGACTCAGATAAAGAGAGCGAGATTGAGCGAGTGTGGCCCACCGTGCGGAAGAAAGAGTGAGACAGTCTCGAGGGAGTGACCTAGATATACAACGTGCGTGCGTGCGCACGAGAGGTTGGGGGGCTAGATAGGCAATGCATGTATTTAACGCAAGAGGGTGAGAGGGAGAGGGGGAGAGAGAGAACTCGGCATGGGGTGCAATGGCGGGTGTGTGAGGTAAATACATTTGGTAACAGAGTGGAAAAAGGGGTTGTGTAGTTGAGAGACTTAGAGATCGAAACATGGAGAGAAAGAATGAACATGTGTTGGAAACCGATAGCTTCCTAAGGTGGTTAGGAGAGGAAGATTGACCGATACAGGAAGTATGTTGCGTTTGTGCGGGGGGGGGGGGGCTAAAAACAACATTTGAATGTTCATAGTACGAGACTTAATATCGATGTTTCAATTTGGTGTACATTGTAATATTTGAACCGAGGATCAGGCATACGGGTAATTATTTCAAATTCATACCATACTAAGTTTCGAAAAGTTGACATTGACTCAGTTTGTTGTGCTATTTTGTAGGTCATATGTTTGAATCCATCCAAAAGTTTTCTCACTACCATGGTGTTCATCATATACATATGAATTTGTATTAAAAAAGTAGCATGGATACAGTGAAATGAGAAATCCACGTTAGAATTGGAGATCGCTACGTGACACACACTCTAATTCAAATAACTAACTACATGACACACACTCTAATTCAAATAACTAATTATGTGACACACACTCTAATCCACGTTAGCGTGGGTACCGTTTCGATTTTTTTTCAAATAACTCCTCATTAATTAATTTATAGTACTCCCTCTGTTCACTTTTATAAGACCTTGAAGACATTTCAGACAATGTGCAAAACTATTCATTTTAAGTTGTCTGAAACGAGTTACAAAAGTGAACGGATGGAGTATCTCGTTTCGAATAACTAATTATTGCATGGAAAACATGGGCATGGTAATAGATACAGATTCGTTTGCAAATGAAAGAAGATTCGTTTGCATTCTCAAATGTAGGCACACCAGGCAGACCAGGGTCGTGTCGGGGTGGACGCTGCTACGGTGCCTTAAAGGCAACTGCCTTTGGGTCACTGACATGTGGGCCAGCCACCTGTTGGCCCACATGTCATGGACACACAGGTAGGTGCCTTAAGGCACCTGAAGCATAGTCATGTCGGGGTGGTCGCGTGTGTTGGACGGACGCATAGCACCCAGCCACCCACCCCCCCCCAAAGGACGACGACAATATAAGTTCGCGCTTCTTCCACGTTTCGGATTGAAATATCTGGCGGCTCCAATTCCAGCCCTGCAAAATCTCTCTTCTCCACCGTCCCCTTCCGCGCCCAGATTGCTCAAATCCCTAATTCGCCTACAACCCTCGAATTGCCCCTCGTCTCGTCTCTTTCCCCACCGTTCCCCACCTCTGCGTCGGACAACGATGACGAAGACGACGACCATGCTTCACCACCGCACCAAAGCTACCTCATCTACGCCCTCGTCCACCGCACCGAGAGGTCCACCGACAACGTCGTCCGCCGCAACCGACGTGCCTCACAGACACCGAGTTCCACCTCATCAGGTGCGCTTCACCAACGCCGTCTCCCAGCTCACCGGGGCTACTTCACCGAGCACATCGTCGCACCTCCGCCCCCCGAGGCCGTTGGGGCTTCACCAACGGTCTTGTCCACCGCATCGTAGCGCTCCGCTGCCACTCAAGATCTGCATTCGTGCATGGCCAGCCGACGCCAGCGCATCACCCTCAACGGCTCTGAAGTGACCCGCACTCTAGCTAGGCGAGCATGCCCAAACGCCGGCACGAACTAGGTATCCACACATCACTCCCTTGTGCACTGTTCTGATTTTTGGATATCCTTTCACTACTCTCTTAGCTTACACGCCTATGCAACTTTGACTTTAACTCTTATTTCTTCTGGAGATATCATCTAAAACAAGCAAATCCATTTTTAGCGAAGCATGACGGCGCTACGGGATCCGGTACACATCTAGCACACCCGTATAACCTTGTAAGTATCTATCCTCCGGTACAACATCAAGGTCGATTCCTCTTATTTGATCAACCATTCGCCGTGTCAAAAATGCAGAGGGGGATGCAAGGAGCACAAGGACTGCATATCCAAGCAAGTGGTAACATGGACTTGTACATGAAACATCCCAAGCGCAAATAGAGCTGCAGTGAGCCTGTACAACGAGCTAGCGTAAGTCCCTGCATTTCATTTAATTCGTACTGGCATTCGTGTATGATTTGTGTGCAGTGGCTGATCCACGAATTCAAGTTACCAGGGGCGAACATTTAACTTAAAAAATACGAAGGCACTTGCACTCCGGAAATCAACATAACTTGAGAAATGTGAAGCTACATGCACTTTGAAAACCAGCTAATGATCCAAAGTAGTTTAGATTATAAACACTAAATGATGCAAGCACCAAAAAACACAAAATGCAACATAGTGTACAAGGACTACAAACATGGTCTGTACCTGCTTGAATTATTCGTTCTCTGGCTGAAAATATTGAAGTGTAATTGCACGTATAACCAGTGCGCAAACTGCATATCAATATATCTATCCTGAACAAGTATGCCAATAGTTTCAAACAACAGATTAGAAAAGTATTTATGCTATGTTGTCATGATACGGGGACTTTCTGGTAGATGGCCTCGATGTTTCCTCAAGCTATGAAAATGCACTATAATTTGCTTGTCATCAATGCCTACAAATCTCTGTCTCTCTCAACATAGTAGATCATCATTAGACACTAAATCCTTCAATAATGAGCTTGCAAAATGCTTGCATTAGATCCCTCATTAGACACTATATGTTCATCACCAGGAGCATGTAAAATGTTTGCATCAAATCCTTCATTAGCAGTATGTTCATTAGACACTTCAGGCTAAAGAACAACATGAGCTTGTATGTTTGCACCGGAAACTTGATTAGATACATCAGATTCAGTCAGTTCAGTATTGATTGTGGGAGTTATAAAATAAGTAGAAATTGGTTTCATTTTCTCATAGATTCCCTACATACAAGCAATTTTACAACACCGTCGGGTTTAACTATTGGCCAGAAATTGAAGAGTTGAATTAGATATAATTAGGGATGTGATGTACCTGCTCATTGCGCATGCTACTCTTGCAAGATGCGACTGTCCGTTTGCGCAAGCTCGATGCCATGCCCGTGCTACCGCCGCTGCCTCCCACGCAGGCTACACCCAGGGTTGGATCTTCATCTTCTCGTCCTTCCGTTCGCTTGAAGCCCGGCGACCGCCCTCCAACGAGGGCGCGAGGAAGTGATATGTCGGTCTGTCCAGCGGCGGCTAGATTAGGAGCGAACCAGACTGGAGGCTGGAGTGAATGAATTGGGATTTTTCCTGTTGTCGGTCGATATGGGAGGTGCTCGTTTGGGCCGCGAGCCTGCTATAGGGCCTGTCTTGCACTTATGTTATTGGCCCATCCAAATTGAAACATTTTTCTTCATTTTTTACATTGCCTGCTCGTGCGTTGGGACGAACAAAACTAGAGTGCGCCAACCTGGACGACTCAAACTAGGTGCACACTTTCCAGCCACCTGAGGCGGCCGCCCATACCAGCCCCTATGCTGGCGTCGCCCCTTTTTGCGTGTATGATTGGATAGTGAAACATATTCCAGTGGTGCTTTTGATTTACCCACATACTGGTTGAACTGCTTGTTTCTATTAACTGAGTTCGCCAATAATGTGAAGGATGCCAGTCTTTTCATCCTATTGTAGATTGCTTAGATCTCGATATGCCAAAAGTAATCGCATGAAATATACAGTAAAAGCCAGTGTGATGTGTTTGGCTACAACTAGTCTGACTACACGTCCTCATATAACATATCAAGGACGCACCATCTTACCAGATTAACCATTCGACTCACCTATGCAGTGTGGGAAGAAAGAAGTATCGGGACTGCGTATCCAAGCAATTGATGCCATGGACTCCCTCGTACAACCTTGTAAGCGAAAAAGAAGTTGCAGTGTGCCTGTACAAAGAACTAGCGTAAGTTCAGTTACCTGCTACTCTGAATTTTAGTTAGCCACTTCTTGCAAAATTGTTCAATTACGTTGCATGGCTTAATTTAGTTTGCTACTGATTACATAATGGCACAGCCTGTTAATCATATTGTAGACTGCGCCTATCTATGTGTTTGATACTAACTATTAAGAATTACCTATTTTCCCTAACTTAAATATCTACTTGTTTGTTTAACTGCTTTGCTGCTGCAACAGCGGGTTACAATGATGTTAATAACTACTTTTCAGCATCCAATTGAAACTCTTTAATTCCTTATTTGTTTAACTAGTTTGCTATTATAACTCCCAGTTCAGATGTTTTGCTAACTTCAACTTTTCTGAATCCAATTGGAACTTTAATGGCAAAACAGGTTAGCCCAAGATCAAAGAGCGAGGTCGCAATGGACGTTGCATCATCCCACAGCAGTGGCACCGGCCCAATCGTGCATTATGAATTGCCAACTGCTGATGCTCTAGAGGCTAAACTAGTGGTAGAAAGAGATTCTGCTTCTGCACTTAGAGATGAAGTTGACATGTTGAGGAAGCAAACAGCACAATCACAAGCAGTACTCAAGACAACCATTAAATATTTGGTGGATTTCAAAATGAAGCAAGCTGAGACTGACCAGATTGTTAAGGTCCTGAAGGAAAAAAGGAAATTAAATTCCTACTTGGTAAATCATAAGTGAAATGCTCTTTCGATAGTTGAATAACCTTTGTGTTGTCTGTTCATGTAATCAATCAAACCACTTGTTTTAGAGATCATGTAATAATTGTTTTTTTGTTTTTTGGTTTGTAATTTTATTTGAGCACAAGTCTGTATTAATTGATAAGACTCGGAGACATTTCATTTGGATTGTTGTGCGAGACCTACAAATATGCCAATCGGGCTGAATGTGCATTTAGCAATAGTAGTAATATAGATGGACCATAAGTGGCACGCATCGGAAAGGGCCAAGATGCTGGCTAAAAAAAGGATGCTGTTGTAGCAAAAAAAGTACAACGGCCTGGCTTATGTATGTTAGTTGATATTATTGATCCATATACTCTATAAGTGTTTATATGTCTGTTCGTTTTGTATATTCTTGGTTGATTGACTCGGTATTTGAATCTTGATACATCGCTTGTGTACATATCTAAATGGGAGTACACATTATGTTGCGTGTGACATTTGAGTTGGACATGAAGTGTTCCAAATATTCGAATTCACCTTAAACCGGATTCTAGTTTCTGAATTTGAGTATCGGCATTTGTAAACCATGTTCATATATGATAGTGAAATACATCTTTGTCATCCTTTTGAAGATATATAAAAACACATAGAATGATGTATAAAGATTCATATAGGAATAAAAAATGGATTCGGATTTAGTTGCCAGGGTAAACGTGGATGCTTATTGTCCCAAAATTCGAAAGAAGTAGCAAAATCTCCACTCCCACGTCGGCTGCCCGAAGCCAAGCGTTTGGGAGATGGAAATTACTGTCTACCCATTACACGGACAATCCATCGGCCCGATTTCCACTGCTCTAAATAGGGGTAGGTTAGTAACTTCAATTAGACGTGACACGACCGCCTCTGAGCCCATTCTGGCATGGTGGGCATCAAACATGGGCGGCAAAATTCATTTGATTCAAGCTTGTCTGAAAGACCTCTGTTTCTCCCTCCATTCCCTATTCATACACGGTGGGCGGCAAAACAAACTCGAATCGGCCGAAATCGATGTAGGCAAATATTTTCAATAGGGGTAGGTTTGTAACTTCACTCAGACGTGACACAATCGCCCTACCTGTCAGCCCCGTTCATACACCGTCGGCGCCAACCATGGGCGCCAACCACCCTCTCCTCGCCCGAAATCGCTCTGGGCAAATATTGGCGTGATGCGAGATTACCGTCCTATCTCCAACCGATGAGACGTCCAAATTTTAAACAGGGGCTAAGTTTGTAACTTTCCCATATTTCACACAGGCGTGTCCCAAAAACATGGTTTCCCGTACCTCTCCCTCCATTTTCCCATTCATACACCGTTCGTGCTAGAACACCCCATCCCCACACCAGCCTCCGTCCGCCACCCCATCCATCCCCGCCGTCCTCCACCACATCCATCGCCACCGTCCTCCACCATGCAGGAGCGCCTACCAAGACCGCGTCGTCCACTGCTAGAGATGGACGTTTCTCATCCACGGTGATGGACCGATTGCCTTGCATCGCGTCCTCTCGCTTCATCGGCGCCATCATCCTCTTTGCCGGGGCCTCTCACACGACCTTCTCTTCCACCGCAATGGGACTTATCCCCCGATGCACCCGTCTACCGTCACAGATCTGCTTCAACGCCACCGACAACCATCGCACCCCCGATGCCTACACGGCGCCGCAAGAGAGGTGGTACTTCATATCTCCTCAACTTTTTGATCTCAACCAGAAAATAGATCTTAACTTGGTTACTCTACTTTCTTTTCAGCTCTTAGAATTTAGTTCTTAGTTCGAAGCAAACAATGGATGCGAAATATCATTTCTCCAGTTTGCAGCTTCAAATCTGCCATGGCACAGCCATAATACGGTTTTGATCATGCTTAGGGTTTAATTGATCATGTTGGTTCCGTGGTGGTTTCTTTAATAGAAATCGGAGGGGAAACCCTCTTTTGCTAAAAAATATGCTTAGAGTTTCCCCCCTTTATGATCACTATACGATCAGAATACGTGCTTTGTGTCATAATAACACTGCTCCACCCATCAAGCCAAACAAGCTTAGTTGTTCAAATACGAATCTGATATTATTAAAATAGAGTTGTTTAATTGGTCAGCTAAATGTTCTTAAATTAGTTTTGAAAATGCATGTTCGCCGCTCAGGTGTGTATCTCTACAGGGTGCCCACGGCAGGCCGGCCCACCCTGGGATTTTGGGTCGTCCCAGGCCCCGATTCCCCTCTGTTTTGTTGCGCGCTTCCGATCTCTACTCGCCCCCAGCCACCTGCCTCACCGGCGACTTGCCGTCCCCGGACGGCATGACTCTAGGAGGAGACGCTGGACTAATAGGAGGCCAGGAGCCGCTCGCCCAACAGCGTCACCGCTGCCCGGGCGCACCGCCGTTCCTACCTTCCCAGTCTGTTCAGGGCTCAGACATGCGGCACCCACCAAGCCAACCCGATTTATCCTGAGATACGTCCTCAACACTCAGCAGCCCCTCCTCATCACCCATTTTCTAATTCATTCATTACTCATTAGGCAGGACTGTCATTAGGTTTTGTTGTGTGCTCATTGCTACCTACACTTAATGGTTTAGATGTATTTCGGTAATCTTTAGTACATCTAAAGTTCACAGGGTTTTCAAAATTCCGGCCCTCGGAACAAAAACTAGTCATTTCGGATTGTTGGTCGTACTGACATTGACCCAGATTACTACTGCAAGCTAGGTTTGTTGACAATTTTACTTGTCTTTCTTACTCATTCGATATAATATCCAGTTATTCACGTCGATTAGTTGCAACACTCCACCCTTGAAGCTAAACATTACGCCACTCATAATTGCTTAGTTTATTTGTTCAAATACGAATTTCATATGATTCTAATGTTCCTACTTCAGTTTTGAAATGTGTGCATGCCTGTTATAGAGACACAAGGGGTGTGTGTTTCTGTGTGTGGTCTGGTCAGCACGGTTGGGGAGGTGAACTTTGCATATGCAGGGGTTTATAGGGAGACACTCTCCGAGTTGAATCCGTAATGCATTCCATAGATAATCTGAATAATTTTTATGTTTTCATGAATCTCAGATTCTGAACAGCATCATAATGATTATGAGCTTGCGCGCATGAAAAGAATAAAACAGAACAATGCCATGGCTGTCAAACTTGGCATTAAGGGACTGAAATCAAGTCTGGATGCAAAGCAATGCAAACGCTCTCCACCTACAGATTCATGCTCAGAATATGATCCTAACAGTCATTTTGAGCTAGAGGGAGATCTAAGTCAATGTAACTCCCTAGTGGAGGAGTCAAAGGAAGATGCCCTATCTTATTCACCCATCAAGGTATTTGCTCTAACTTTCCACGGTTACATTGCTCACACATATCTTGCAACTGATGCTTTGCATTGCTTCTACTTTGTTGAACTGCCATTAGCTTAGTTTACACATCGTGTATGTGAATACGCCCTGCCTATCCATTTTCAGTACATGTTCCATCTGTCATCATACCAAATTTATCCATTCAAATGATGTTCTTATGTATCAGACGTTCAAAAGGAAGAGGGTGATTGCTGATCATGGAGGAGCACAGGCAAAGTATTTGGAAAAGGTAGTGGCACCTGATAAATCAAATAGCCCATTAGGTGTAGTTGCAATATCACCTGACCCACAAAATACCCCAACTCTAGCAGACTCTAGCCCTACTACACTGGTCATTTCTGATGCCCCAACTCAGCAGACCCCAACTGCAGCAAACAGTATGATTATGCCAGTTGACATAGCACCAGCTGTACGACGCAAAACCCGCATTCCAGCAAAGAGTACACCAAATCCAGTTGCCAAATCCCTTTTCGAACCAGAGAGAGCCCCAATTGCAGGAAATAGGACCCCTATTCCATTTCTTCCCAGTTCAGAAGACGAAGCTTATGTTGTTGTCAGGAACTTTGTGCACATCTTTCCTTCATGGAAATATTATAACACAGACACAGAACAATTTCAAGTCTTCCTCCGCAACTTACGCGTAAGTAATGTACTAATGTTATTCATGGTCATTACTGCATATGTTTCTGCTGACAGAAGACACAAGATTTTATTCTTTTCAATAGGCGAGGAGCAAACTGGATTGTGATAACGAGCAAGGGTTGGTTGCGACTTTCAAGCACTCGTTGATGAAGTATAGTTCCTACCTGAGGCAAGCGCACTTCGATGGCAAGCCTCTGAACGAAATTTCTGTAAAGTCTCCAGTGCTACATTTATCCGACGGTGACTGGAATAATCTTGTTACACATTGGTCTCGGCTGCAGCGTAAGGTACTGTCTATGATATCACATCACAATTTGAACTACATTTCTGCATTTGCCTTAATGTCTCACTTGTACGAAAACTGTTAGCAGAAGAACATTCGTTCTCAAGGGACCACAGAATCTTGCAACTATACTGCACACTGCATTGCTCTTGTGAGTACCTCTTGCCCTGTATGACCATACTTACTTTCATAGCTGTTTGATTATGTAGCATCACTGCACATGTTAGCCTAGTAATCGTCCATTTGGTGGACATTATAAGATCCGTATGTGCTCTTACATAAATTTAGAATCAACCCAATGCTTTTGAAGAGGTTTAGCTCTGCAGTCCTCTTGTAAGGACTGAACGTGGTCTATCACTGTACTTACATTAAGAGCTACTCCCTCCGTCCCATAATATAAGAACGTTTTGTACAGTACACCAGTGTTCAAAACACTCTTGTATTATGGGAAGAGGGATTGGTTCATTTTGTAGCATTCTGCATCTTATCTCCCTCGCCCACCATTTACTAAAAAAGATCAGATCTATATTTAATCTTACCAAAAAGTAGAATACACAGACAATGCCAGTGCAGAAGTGTAGCCCATTGCTCTTGTCAGTACATTTTGTCCTGTAATGCTTGTACTTCCAGGGATTGGTAGTTGATTATGTAGCCTCAATCTGCATCTTATCTTCATTATCCTCTATCCCTTCCACTATTATCATATCTATAATTACCCTCTACAAAATGTAGAGTACAGGCAATGCTTATGAAGAAGATTCTGTGCTAAAATTCTTGAGTTATCCTTCCCTTGACATGGAGATGGGCATTATAAAGCCGGTGTTAACTGTTAATGTAAGTCAGTCCTTCTAAAGCGTTTATCCTCGATTGCTGTTTAATTTGCTCATACTCCCTATCGTTTACTGCTGTTTAGTTTGCTGTTCTACCAAAATGCATGTTCATAAGAACCGTAAGTTCTATGTTTTACTTGTAAAACCAAATTCCTTATTCATACATTGCACATTACTTAATACTCCCTATATGTATGCTTGTTTTTGTGGATCTATAATCCAATGTGTGGTGAAGCGGCCCACGTTTGCACCTTGTCATCTCCTGTTTTATCTTACTGATGTGGCCGATGATATGAACAAAATGCCATGCACATTATCCAAAATAGATACAATGATTTTCTTTGCCCTTCATCTATGCTTGTTATGTTGACATGGTAATCCAATAGTGTGGTGAAGCTCCCCGCGTTATGAACAATGCCAAATTATGCTATTGATATTTTGAACTTACTCTTTATTTTCTAATTCGAAATTGGATAGAATTGATAGAACAGTTATCATCTTTGTTTATACACGTGCAAAACATGTCATCTCTCTGCTTTGTTTCAGGGTGATATGCCTGATGGCATGCACAAGTCTGCTGAAGGTTGTGAGACAAACCCAACATATATTGCAGCAAAGAAGGCAAAACATCTTGAAGATAGCGAGACAAACCCCAAAGTCTTGTCTTGATGCAATGTTCAAGTTACTTGAGACTAACAGTCAGACAAGCTCACAGAATTTGTTGTCTGAATCAGTTCGACTTCTTGAATCCAAAGTTCTAGCAGAAAGGCATTCTGCAACTCAACTTTGACTTGAAGTCATATCTCTAAGAAAGATTGCGGAGAACACCAATGAGAACCACATGCTAGGCCGGTCTCATAGCCTTGCTCAGCAGCTTGCGCAGCAGTTCCCCACAAGGCTAACCTTTCTTGAACTGTCTTGGAAGTGGTGTCGGTTCAGTATTATTTTGTTACGTTGCAATGGTGCCCAGTTTTTGCAATCTGCATCTTCGCTGCACTTTATGATCACTGGTGGCGAACTTCGATGCCCAGTGGATGTAATATACCTTAAATCCTTTATTGTATAGTGTAGGTTTATTCTTAGTTACTATGCCGTAATTTCTTTATTGTATAGAGTAGGTTTGTTCTTAATTCCTACTATTTACTGCCATCATTCGCTATCTGAAAAAAAATCAGATGTAGTCGACCGGACCGAAACATTCGACTCTAACGGGCCAGGTTTTTAGCAGGCCACAATTGGGCCGGCCTGCGTCTTTCTTGGGCCTGAATGATTGGGGCCTTCACACATTGCGCCAGGCCCAAACTTACACCGACCTATATTTTAGTTGGGCCTTTTGTCGACCCGGTGCTTAGTTTGGCCCAGGTAGCGTTGGGCCATTAACAGGCTGAATATTGTACTGGCCTGTTACGGCCGAGATGAAACCACGGGCCTTTAGCAGGCCAAAATACATGTTGGGCCTCAATTTTCACTAGTCGTCGACGGGCCTTCAGCAGGCCGAAATGTAGACCGGGCCGTTTTGGGCCCAGATAGCTCACGGGCTGTTGCCAGGCCGAAACATATATAGGGCCTTAGTTGGCCCACTGATATCATGGGCCTTTAAGAGGCCGAAAGCTTAGCACGGGCATCAACAGGCTGAATTACGCGATAGGTCTTTAACAGGCCCAAAGTCACGTTGAGCTTAACTATTGCCACCTTTAGCACGGGCCGTTAGTGGGCCCGATGTCCCGTCGGACCATATATGGCCCATGGGCAGCACGGGCCATTCCCAGGCCGGAAGTCACACCGGGCTGAAATGGGCCCATGTCTACATTAGGCCTCTAACAGGCTGAAAGTCACTGCGCTGTAGTTGGGACCAATATTTGGCGAACAATTAACGGGCCAGATATGGCTTCGGGCCGCAAATGGGCCCAAATATTGGGCGAACAATTAACAGGCCAGATTTGGCTTCGGGCCGTAAATGGGCCCAAATATTGGGCGAACAATTAACGGGCCATATCTGGCTTCGGGCCGTAAATGGGCCTTTATTAAGCAGGCCGTTATTGGGCTGGCCCAGTAGTACCTAATTAAGTTCTACGTGCGCACGGGCTAGAATATAAAATAATGATGAATTCGTATGATTTGGGTTCATTGTTGTTATGTTACTCTTGCATGCTTCAAAATTGTACCTTTTTCCATACTCATTTAACTTCAACACAATACTTCCCATATTAAAATTTTAATCAACATAATTCTATTGTTTTTATTTCTAATTTACCTTACCTTGAAATTTTTATTGTATTTATGTTCCAAGTGCAACAATGTGCACATTTTAATTTGTAGTCATTTTTATTTGCATACTTCATTACATTTAGACTTTTTTATGTAGTATAAAATGCATCTGTTTACAAATTTAGAAATGATAACTTCCTTCAAAGTGTGAATTCACATAAAATTTAGAAAAATGATAATATCTATGTAGGCATGACTCCATAATTACTGGGAAGAAATTTACCAATCGTTGTCTTCTCCAACGTAAAGTAGCTTTCCAAACAATATCTCCCAGTCAAACATCCCTTTGATTATGCAAAAGTAATTCAGATATTTATTTCAGAGTACTTCTTTCCTCAAAGAATAATATTGTTCTTTTTTTATCTGAGTAAATACACTCCTATAAAAACCATTGATAGAACTCCAAGACATATCTAAAGTGTGGTTTGGTCATAGATCATAATCTAATTCTTTTCTATCAATTTAATATGTGGGTAGATATTAAGACGTACAAATTACTATTTTTTTACTGTCAACATGATGAAGTCGGGCCTTTTGTCCACTATATACCATCTATTTTGATATAATTATACTATATTTTTATATAGAGAGTGACCATGATTAGGTTGTACCGAAGAGTCAGCAACTAATGTCATCAACACAAAAGGATCAATTGGACACATATCATTCCTTGCTAATAACCTATAGTTTAGAAAGCTACTTTTCGGTGTATGCATATGTCCCTAGATAATAGCAAATTGAAACTGTATGGAATGCTATTTATATTTAATTATTATTTCTACTTACAAAATGAAATAAGTGTTCGAAAATATAGTTTTCAGTTCCCAAATATTTGCATCTTTCTGGAATTTTTGTTTGAACCTATACATCACGTACATATATGACCCAAAAAACGCGTCTAAACAAAACATAGTATGCATCTGAATTTTGCATAACACGCATTTTTTAACATACTATAATAATTTATATGTATCTATTCCAAGAATCGTAGAGCACCGTGCCATTGTTACTTTGCTATTACAAAATATATAAAAGATGAAACAAACAATAAGCAGAATATACTAAGACATCCACCTAACAGCAACTAAACTGCGGTTTAAAAACTGATTATTTATTGTCAATGACGTCATGATCCAGAAACAGCCGTCAAAGGAATTAAGCCTGAAGCAACATGTTTGTTTTATAGGATTAAAGATCCAGCCTTCGGAGCATCGGCGTAAGCATCTGTTGCTCGGTCGGATCTCCTCCATCCGCTGTCCCTCTTTCCTTCATGTATGACATGCTTGCAATTTCCTCTGTCCTACACTCCTCCTTCACCCCTTCGCTCAGTGGCGGAGCTATGTAGAAGCCTGGGGGTGCTGTGGCCCCCCCAACTTTGGACCAAACTGTGAACAATTTTTTGTAGGAGGGCTTAGATGACATTTTTTTATAGCATTTTATACCCTCAAACACCCATGTTTTAGCCTTGGCCCCCCCAGCAGTTGTTACCTAGCTCCGCCACTGCCTTCGCTCTGCATGCATTGTCTCCGATGGCCCTTCTGTTACGTCACTGGACACAGCGAGTCAGCTGCAACCATGGCCTGAGAGACATGGCAAGCATGACTCGGCCAACTTGGCCCAGGTCCCCGTTGACTGGCGGACCTCCCCGGTGGGCAGGGTATGGCGCTTTTCATATCTTGATTTTGAGCAAAAAAAATTGTAACTAGTATGCATCAATCGCTAGCAGAATAGGCTGCCTCGTCGCTGCTAATACGTGATGGGCCGACGGCCCGACGCAGCGAGCGGCAAGATGGGCCAACACCTAGCCAGGTTCGAGCGTCCACGCGAGGCAGCCAGCAGCTTCGAGCGTCACTCATAGACTGTTATGATATTATCTGTAATTAATCTGCCAGGTACAAAGGTGACTGCTCCGGTGAGATAATATCTGGAAGTATTTGTTTGAGACGGTTGGATATTACCTTAGACGCGATCTTGTAGAGAACATTGCAAAGACTGATTGGCCTGAACTGCTTGAGTAACATTGGGTTTTTTACCTTGGGAATGAGCACTAAGATTGTGTCGTTGATACAGGCTGCTGACTCGGTGCCGTCAACTATTTTGAGTATCACTTTTGTGACCTCTTCTCTGCAAACTTCCCAGTGACGCTGAAAAAAGTGAGCTGGTTATCCATCCGGGCCAGGAGCCTTAATTGGGAACATTTGGAATAAGGCACACTTGACCTCCTAATGGGTGTATGGCGCATTCAGGATATCATTCATCTCAAATGTTACCTTTGTTGGGACATGCCGCAGAACTTCATCCATGTTATGCACCCCTTCCGACGTGTACAATTCTTTGTAGTATGCCGTTGTCAACTCCTCCATCCCGGCTGGATCCTCAATTACTTGCCCCTGCTCATCTTGCAATGATTTGATTTGATTTTTGCGCCGTCTCCTGCTTGCCCGCAAATGGAAGAAATACGTGTTTTTGTCCCCATGAACTAACCATTCCACTCGCGCTCTTTGTCGCCATAGCATTTCCTCCCGGTGAAAGAGCTCCACCAACATATCAGTGATTTTCGTCTCCTCCCTGGTGGGGCCGGATCTGCCTGGGGTAGCACGCAGGAGCTGTAGCTGTACCTTTAGTTGTGATATCTACTGCCGAACCGATCCAAAGCTTTGCCGATCCCAAGCTGCCAAGTCACCCGCCAGGTCTCCCAGTTTTCCGTGCAACGAATGCACATCCCCTCCGTCATGCATGCTCCATCTGCCCGCAACCGTGGTGAAGAGGGATTCCTCTCTCTCCCACATAGTTTCATATTTAAAGGTCCTGGGCCCCGCCCTGCATGCATGTGTGTTACGTAACGTGAGGAGAATTGGACAATGATCAGAGCCGGCTGCCATCTTGTGATGCAACGTAGAATCTGGCAGCGCTAGCAACCATTCCGGGTTAGCCAGGCATTTGTCGAGCCGTACTCTAGTGTAGGTACCCCCAGCAACCTTTTTTTCAAAAGTCCAATCTGTACCCGTATATCCTATGTCAGACAATCCACAAGTGTCCACTGCTTCACGAAATCCATCTATCTGTGCTTGGCTACGGCTTCCCACGCCAACATGTTCGCTAAGATTCAGGACCTCATTGAAGTCACCAATGACCGCCCATGGCCTGTTTTGCGTCTCGGATATGTTCTTGAGGGTATCCCATGTGTTTTGCCTATTAGGTACCTGGGCCTCCCCATAGACAAAGCAGATTCTGACCTGTATATCAACCATATTGTCAACTAGGGCATCAATATGATACCGTGAATAACCGAGAATTTGCACTTGTATTTCATCATTCCAAAAGATACAAAGACCACCGCTGCGTCCAGAGCTACTAACTGCAAAACTTTTATTAAAACCTAAACCTTCTGCTAACTGTTCTACCCTCGATCCTTCTAATTGTGTTTCAAGAATACAAAGGATTGAGGGGGCAAACTGCCTCGCAAGAGTGCGAAGCTCCCGAACTGTCGCGTCTTTGCCAATTCCGCGACAGTTCCAGCACAGGAGACTCATTGCGCTGGGCAAACCCCTCCCTGGGGGTTCACCAAACGCGCATCAGTAGTTTTGCTGGATGTTGCACTCTTTGCCATGTTTGTTTCAGCAGTGGAAGGACTTCGTTTATTTCTCTTTGTCTCCTGCTTGGGTGTCGGGCTCGAAGGGACCAGAGGTGGCATCGCTAGCAGGCTTTTGTTTGCCAGGATGGACTGTTGCAGTTGTGCTAGTTTGTCCGCCAGGGCAGTTCTCTTCCTATTTCTGTCAAGATCTTCCATCGTCACATCACCAGCCATTTGCTCAGGATCAACGACAAGTTGGCCATCAAAAGCACCGCGACCAGCTGCAGCTCTCCCTCCACCACGCCCTGTTCGACCGCGTCCACGGCCTCCTCTAGGGATCTCATTCTCTCCAGGGCCTCTGCCAGGACCCTGGGACCATCCTGCTTTTATGTCCTTAAAGACTAGTGCTTTTGGAGGGTGAACTCCATCGCCACACTCCTTGTATAGATGCCCCAAGTACCCACAAACAGCACACCAATCCGGCAGCCTCTCGTAATTGCTTCTGAAGATCACACGTTCCACCACAACCTTTCTCTTAACAACTAGCGAGACCGCATTTTTCAGAGGCTTCGTAACATCTATTCGCACCCGAACCCTGGCAAAATTACCTTCAAAATCTTGTGACTTTGGTTCAGCGAATATGAACTCTCCCACCGTAGCAGACAGGGCTTTAATCTTGGGAAAGTAACCACCTGGTAGATCATGTATCTGAATCCATATATCGATATTTTTGAGCTTGATGGTCGACGGCTTGGTGAATCCATCATAAGGCGCCAAGACAACTGCCTTCCCCTTGAAGTTGCATGGTCCCTCCTCCATTACCCTCTCCCAATCGCCGAGGCACGAGAGTTGGAGGGTATAGAGGTTTTCTTCCAACGACCTGATCTTAACTTCCTCTGCCAGATCCCATGCCACTCTCATGCCCCTGTAAAACCAGTACTGGCTATAGGATTTTTCGGTGTGAACCCTAGCTATTGCCATCCACCTGGTTGCCTCCTGCGGAAGTTCACCGTCCTCAACCACGACATCTTCCAAGTCATCTTCCTTTAATCCTAGTACCTCCATCATCGCTTCAAGTTCGGAGGAGCCCGAACCCGACGAAGATGCCTTCGTAGCCATGATCCTCTCGCTCGGGGTGTGGATCCGCGAGCGGTATGGCCAAAAAACATCAGTCCTGTGCTCTCAAGCTAGATATGATGAAGGCCTATGACAGATTTGAATGGGACTACCTCCGGGCTGTAATGCTGAAGCTGGGATTCACTCCAAGATGGGTGGATATTGTTATCAATATGGTATCTTCAGTGAAATTTTCTGTCTTGTTCAATGGTAAAAACCTTGAGCAGTTTTTCCCCTCACGTGGTATCCGACAAGGGGACCCGATATCTCCATACTTGTTCTTGTTAGCAGCAGAGGGCCTGTCGTGCCTGTTAAAATCACAAAGAGAGTCATCCAATTTGGGTGGGATACAAGTGGCTCCTACGGCGCCACTAGTTAACCACCTTCTATTCGCTGATGACAGCCTGCTGTTCCTTAAGGCAAACAGTGTGGGAGCTACCGAGGTGAACCAAGTGCTGGATATATATTGTACTGCTTCAGGCCAGCAAATAAATTTTGATGCGTCCTCTATATTGTTTAGTAAAGGTGTCCCCGAGGCGATTCGGAATGAGATCAAAATCACGCTGAACGTCCCCAATGTAACTCTGAATGAGAAATACTTAGGCATGCCAACGGACGTTGGAGCCTCCAAGAATGGCGCATTCAAGTATTTGAAGGACAGACAGTGGAATAAGATCCAAGGATGGGTTTAGAGAACTATGTCCTCCGCGGGCAAGGAAGTGTTGGTCAAAGCGGTGGCTCAAGCAATCCCAGTATTTTCTATGTCGTGCTTCAAATTACCAAGGGGTTTATGTGAGCATCTCAACAAGTTGATTAGGAAGTTTTGGTGGGGAAGCAAGAACGAGCAACGCAAGCCACACTGGGTCTCTTGGAAGGCGATGACCCAACCAAAGAGCATGGGAGGCCTAGGATTCAAAGATTTTGAGCTGTTTAATCTAGCTATGCTGGCCCATCAAGTTTGAAGTATGCTACAGGATCCTCATTCACTCAACGCACGCATTTTGAAGAGCATCTACTTCCCTGATTCCAGCATTCTTGAAGCGCCACTTGGGAGTCATCCAAGCCAGATTTGGAGAGCTTTAGTGGAGGGACGTGATATACTAAAGTTGGGTCTAATCAAGCGCATTGGGAATGGAGAAAGCACGGACATTTGGTCCGAAAACTGGCTCCCTCGCCCGGAGATGATGAGACCTTATGGTTGCCTATCTACTATACCACCAACTACAGTGTCAGAGTTGATAGATCATACAAGTGCAGCATGGGATAGGCCAAAGATCAATGCCACTTTCCTAGCTTTCGAAGCCAAGTTAATCCTCTCAATTCCTTTGCCCATGACACCCATGCAGGATTTTTGGAGTTGGGCGCATGAGCGATCTGGCCATTTCACCGTGCGCTCAGCATACAATATGTTGGTCCCGACGATGCAACGACGAGAAGCCTGGCTAGAAGGGGTATCGGGGTCCTCAACCTCTCATGCAGATTCCAGTTCTTGGAAGTTCCCGTGGAAGACGGAGGTGCCATCCAAGGTTCGTATGTTCTTATGGAGACTTTCGAAGCAGTCCTTACCGACAGAAGACGTGAGGGCACACCGGAAAATGTCTACGACCAGCACTTGCGGACTATGTGGAGCTCCGGACTCTTGGCGCCATAGCCTCCTTGATTGCACTGTCTCAAGATGCACTTGGGCGATCGTGGATGATGAAGTGGGCAGTACTATCATAGCCACTGATGAGAGCCGAGCCAAGAGTTGGCTCTTTAATTTGATGGAATCCCTCTCGCATGGCCAGTTCACCTTGGCTACAGTGACACTATGGGCTATATGGACATCGAGGAGGAAAGCTATTCATGAGGGTATATTTCAGACCCCACATGCGATCTCAGTGTTTATAACTAGGTACATGAGAGACCTTTAATTGCTTAGGAAACCCAAGAGGCAAGTGCAGGCGCCGTCGGCAAGGAATATGGTGGCGCGCCCCAGGGCGCCACCGGCAGGCTATGTCAAGATTCATGTAGACGCGGGCATGCGGATGCAGAGAGGAGGCTTAGCCGTGGCCATATGCAGAGATAACCAAGGGGCATTCTTGGGCAGTTCTGCTCTCGTTATAGCTGGAGTTTGGGACGCTCCAACGTTGGAAGCAATTGCGTGTCGTGAAGCACTGGCACTTGCTGAAGATCTCAATCAACATAACTACGTCGTGGCATCCGACTGTAAGCAAGTGGTTGAAGAGCTAGTCAAAGGCGGTCAAGGTTTTTATGGTGTTGTTATTAGAGAGATTAGACATAGAGTATCTCCTACTAGTAAGTTCACTTTTGAAAAATGTGAGGCTAATGTTGAAGCCCACAAGTTAGCTAAACATGCCTTATCTTTAGTTCCAGGGCGTCATGTGTGGCTTGGCCAACCACACGATCAATCTTGTATCCCACTCTCTGTGGACTTCGAGTAATAAAAGGCTATTACCCCTCAAAAAAAGCAGGTTCGAGCGTCCACGCGAGCGAGCAGAGACGCAATGACCACTCTGTTCTCTCCCCACGACTCAAACCCTAATCACTAAGCTAGCGTCAGCGGCAGCTGGCCAGGTCTCTCCAGGAGTGGGCAGTGTAGGCAACGGTGACTGAAGGAGTGGGCAGGGCAGGCAACGGTGACTGACGGCGGGGCAACCAGCGGCAGGTCAGGCAACGGCGGCGTAGTCGGGGGGCTAGAGGGCGGCGGCACCGCGGCAGCAAGCGGCGTCTCCAGCCAGGCGCCTAGCAGCAGCAACAGTAGTCCGGCCGTCCGGCCACTTCTGAGTCCGGCCGGCGCAGTCATTGCCAGATTTCCCCGAGAAGGAAAGGAAGAGGAAGGCAGTAGGAAATCCAAAGGAAAGGGGAGGAGGTGATTTCTCAATTTTCCTGAAATTTTGTCGAAAATTTTAACAGTAGCTTGAAGCCTCAAATTCAAGCAGATTGTAGTGACATACTAATGTTGTGAACACTCTGGTTGTGAATTGCATATTTGAAAAGATATTTTGAAGTGCTTGGTAGTGGCAGTAGCTCGAAATCGAACCCAAGTACTCGTGAAAGTGTCAATGTTTCGGCGGCACATGCCACTCACCAAGATCAAGTGAGTTCGGTGGAAGTAGAGCATGAAAATTTGATGGAAACTAAACAAGTGGAAGAACAAACTACAGATTCTCTTGAAGCTATAGTGGAAGAGAATGTTGAAATTCATGAAGTTGAAGGTATATCTGTTTTTAGTGAAGATTACATAAATGGTGATCCTGGACTTCGCATTCCACTTGATAGATTTTCCCCCAACATTAGAGATGATGTTAGATTTTCTTATATATGAATGGGTGCAACTCGACCAACTAGTAGCACTTTCCCCCCAAATATAAATGGAAGATGCTTCCGGCCACAATTGTATAAGGACTTTGATCGGTTGGAATATAGTGTAACAAAGCATAAGGCCTATTGCTTCTATTGTTATCTTTTTAAGCATGACCGAATGGATGATAAATTTGGGCATGATGTTTTCTCCAAATTGGGTTTTGACTGTTGGAAAAATGCGGTTGCAGCATTCCGTAAACATGTTGGTGGGCCATGTAGCATCCACAATGTTTCAAAAACAGCATGTGATGATTTTAAAAATCAAGGGGCAAGTGTGAAAAGTAAAGTTACAACTTACATCAAAGGTTCACTAGTCAAGTATGAAACTCGTGTGGATACATCTTTGGGCATTGTAAGTTATCACAAGTAGAAAAAGGGTCAAATGTGAAGCACATTAGTGCCGGTTTGAATTTGAGCCGTCACTAATGTGTGCATTAGTGCCGGTTCCAACGGCTAGCCAGCCGCTCTCATTAGTACCGGTTCGTGGCGAACCTTTAGCACCGGTTCGTGCCATGAACCGGTACTAAAGTGAGTGGTGGCAGGATGTTGTCAGTCCGGGGCCCCTCTAGCACCTTTAGTACCGGGTCGTATCACGAACCGGTACTAAAGTTCATCCTACATAGACCCTTCGTCCACCCGAGCTCGCTCTTTTCTTCCCCTTTCCCCTCTCCTCTTTGTTCTTTTTCCTCTTCCTCTCAAGCTCATCACACATTTTGCCCAAAATTTGTCAAGATTTGAAGGCCCCCATCCATTCAAATGATCACAAAGGTTAGCAACTTTGTCCCTTCATCTCTCATTGCTAGATTAGCTCGTGCAATGCTTTATATAATGATTGATTTTTGAGTTTAGTAATTTGGGAGGAATTATATATATGTGCTAGTATTTGATTTATATGCAATTTGAGGTCAAAAATAACACTTAGTTTGCATATGTAGGTGTGGTTTACTTAGTACCTTCTAAATCTCCATCGTAACCACATTCGATCGCTCGCAACGTCCCGTCGCCGGCACCACCTTGTGGTGAGCCTCTTGTTCATGAAGTTTTATATAAAAATTGATGTTTGTGTGATTTGAATATATAGTTACTCGTATAATTATCTTACCCATACGTTGTTTGTTATACATAGTGCCATGGTTTTGATATCCGTCCCCGTCGGCCCTCGTCTGGGTTATGATTCGGATGTGGTATATTCTCTTTTAAAACTATTCATTGCATTTCGTGTTTATGACAAATTATGCCCATCAAGTTGACATAGATATTTGTATATAGGAGGTAGTTGAACCAGAAATTCCGACCGACCCTATTGTCGAGAGGTTAAATTTAGTTGAAAGAGAAAACGAGGATTTGAAGGGAAAATTGAAAAGAATTGAGGGGGAGAAGATGGAATTGGAGTTGTATGTTGCCGATGTCGTCGATGATCACAAGATTAAGATGGAGAAAATGCGCTTGAAGATTAGAAAGATTAGAAAATATGTCATTCATAGTGAGGTTTGGTATCATTATGTTGTTGGATCAATTGTTACCTTAGTTGCGATCTTGATCGCATTTGTTGTTGCATTTAAATTCTTTAGCTAGAGAGTTATTTGTTTATTGCATTTAAGTGTTGTATGATCTTTATGTATGAAGTTTATGTATTGTATTAATTTGGTGTTTTCGGTGCTGTGTATTGAAGATGAGCCGGCAATGGATGTACGATGACCGATGCTCTCCCGATTTCATTAATGGCGTGCTTACTTTTCTGCTTGCGGCTGAGGCAAACAAGCGGGCGGATGGTTTTATGCCTTGTCCATGTGCTGGCTGTAAGAATGGTCACAATTACTCTACGTCAAGAACCATTCATGTCCACCTGTTTGAGTCCGGTTTCATGCCCCACTATAATGTTTGGACCAAGCATGGAGAAAGAGGGGTTATGATGGAAGACAATGAAGAAGAAGAGGACGACGACAGCTATCCTGGCCATGGGTTCCGTGAATACGATGATACAACAATGAGGGAAGAAGTTGAGCCGGTAATGCGGGAAGAAGCTGAGCCGGCAATGCGGGAAGAAGCTGAAGAAGAGGCATCGGATGAGCCCGTTGATGATCTAGGTCGGGCCATTGCCGATGCAAAGAGAAACTGCGCAAGTGATTTGGAGAAGAAGAAGTTGCAACGCATGTTAGAGGATCACAAAAAATCGTTGTACACGAATTGCGTAGGTGACAAGAAAAAGTTGGGCACCACACTGGAATTGCTACAATGGAAGGCAGAGAATGGTGTATCTGACAAGGGATTTGGAAAGTTGTTGGTAATGATAAAGAATATGCTTCCAAAGGACAACGAATTGTCCGAGAGTACGTACGAAGCAAAGAAGAGTGTCTGCCCTCTAGGGTTAGAGGTGCAGAAGATACATGCATGCCCTAATGATTGCATCCTCTACCGCGGTGAGTACGAGGATTTGAACGCTTGCCCAGTATGCGGTGCATTGCGCTATAAGATCAGCCGCGATGACCCTAGTGATGTCGAGGGCGAGCACCCCAGGAAGAAGATTCCTGCCAAGGTGATGTGGTATGCTCCTATAATACCACGGTTGAAACGTTTGTTCCAAAACAAAGAGCATGCCAAGGCGATGCGATGGCACAGAGAAGACCATAAGAAAGACGGAAAGTTGAGAGTACCCGCTGACGGGTGGCAGTGGAGAAAAATCGAAAGAATGTACGTGAAGGAGTTTGCAGATGACGCAAGGAACATATGGTTTGGTCTAAGCGCAAATGGCATTAATCCTTTTGGGGAGCAGAGCAGCAACCATAGCACCTGGCCTATGACTCTGTGTTTGTATAACCTTCCTCCTTGGTTGTGCATGAAGCGGAAGTTCATTATGATGCCAGTGCTCATCCAAGGCCCTAAGAAACCCGGCAATGACATTGATGTGTACCTAAGGCCATTAGTTGAAGAACTCTTACAAGTGTGGAATGGAACAGGTGTACGTGCGTGGGATGAGCACATGGGGGAAGAATTTGACCTAAAGGCGTTACTGTTCGTGACCATCAATGATTGGCCTGCTCTCAGTAACCTTTCAGGACAGAAAAATAAGGGATACCGCGCATGCAGGCACTGTTTGGACGATACCGACAGTATATATTTGGCTAATTGTAAGAAGAATGTGTACCTGGGACATTGTTGATTTCTTCCGAGCAGGCATCCCATAAGAAAGAAAGGCAAGAATTTCAAAGGTGAGACGGATCACCGGACGAAGCCTCGCCACCATACTGGTGCTGATGTACATGATATGGTCAAGGATTTGAAGGTGGTCTTTGGAAAGGGTCCTGGTGGACAACCTGTTCCGAATGACGCCGACGGACGCGCACCCATGTGGAAGAAGAAATCTATATTTTGGGACCTGCCCTATTGGAAAGACCTAGAGGTCTGCTCCGCAATCGACATGATGCACGTGACGAAGAATCTTTGTGTGACCCTTCTTGGCTTCTTGGGCTTGTATGGGAAGACAAAATATACACCTGAGGCATGGGAGGACCAGCAACGTATGCACGGAAAAGACGGCATACATCAGGGTCATGCAAGCTGAGCTCTTACCAAAGAAGAGAAGGAAATCTTCTTTGAATGCCTACTCAGTATTAAGGTACCGTCTGGCTTCTCGTCGAATATAAAGGGAATAATAAACATGGCAGAGAAAAAGTTCCAGAACCTAAAGTCTCATGACTGCCACATGATTATGACGCAACAGCTTCCGGTTGCATTGAGGGGGCTTCTACCGAAAAACGTTCGATTAGCCATTGTGAAGCTATGTGCATTCCTCAACCGGGACTAATGGGCTTACCCGGCCTGGACCAAAGCCCCCTTTTCTACTAGTGCAATGCAATCTCTTAGAAGGTAATCGATCCAGAAATCATACCAAGGTTAGAGAATGATTTGGTGCAATGTCTTGTCAGTTTCGAGTTGGTGTTCCCACCATCCTTCTTCAACATCATGACGCACGTCCTTGTTCACCTATGTGAAGAGATTACCATTTTGGGTCCTGTATTTCTACACAATATGTTCCCCTTTGAGAGGTTCATGGGAGTCTTAATGAAATATGTTCATAACCGTGCTAGGCCAGAAGGAAGCATCTCCAAGGGCCATGAAATTGAGGAGGTCATTGAGTTTTGTATTGACTTTATTCCTGACCTTAAGCCGATTGGTGTTCCTGAATCGCGGCATAAGGGCAGACTGGATGGAAAAGGCACGCTAGGAGGGGATCAAACAATATGTATGGACGGACATTCTCTCACTGAAGCACACTACACAGTTCTACAGAATTCTGCCTTGGTGGCTCCGTATATGGATGAACACAAGAATTTGCTACGCTGCAAACACCCGGAGCGGTCTGATGACTGGATTACACGTGAACAAACCAGGAGTTTCGCCATCTGGTTGCAGACACGTACCATGCATGACGCCTCTATTGAAGATGACATGTACTTGCTGTCCCAGTTACCATCTTCGAATATAATGACTTCCAAAGGGTACGAGATAAATGGTAATACATTTTACACGATCGCCCAAGATAAGAAGAGCACCAACCAAAACAGTGGTGTCCGCTTTGATGCAGAAACCGAGACGGGAAAGGAAACATATTATGGTTATATACAGGACATATGGGAACTTGACTATCGACGTGGTTTGAAGGTCCCTTTGTTTCGGTGCAAATTGGTCAATATGACACAGGGCGGGGTAACGGAAGACCCGCAGTACGGAATGACAACAGTGGATCTCAACAATCTTGCGTATGCAGACGAACCATTCGTCCTAGCCAATGATGTGGCACAGGTTTTCTATGTGAAGGACATGTCTACCAAGCCGAGAAAAAGAAAAGATAAGGAAGCGAATGCATCGTACGATGAGCCAAAGTGGCACATAGTTCTTTCTGGGTAGAGAAACATCGTGGGAGTGGATGACAAGACAGACATGTCAGGAGATTATGAAAAGTTTGATGAAATTGCTCCATTCACAGTGAATATTGACCCGAGCATCCAGTTAAACGATGAAGATTTTCCATGGCTACGGCGCAAAGGAAGACACGCGAAGAAAAAGTTTCACGCCCAAAGATCTGGGATGTGATCGGCTTCACTATCATAACTTTCTTCTGTGTTTCACACCTAGGAGGGAATCTCTGTAATAGTTAGGGTAGCTAGTTATGTGTTTTGGCATTTGAAACGCGAAGAAATTTATGTGCAAGCAAATTCTTTCATGCATTTACTAATTTTTTCAGCTAAATAACCCTGAAATTGAAAAGCATTTCAAATGAACTCAGAAAAGGTTGAAAGTTGGCATGGTACCATAATTTCACCCACATAGCATGTGCAAAAAAGTAGAGAGGGTTACCGCAAAAACTGGATGCACTTCGTGTACAAAATGGACAATCTCTTTCGAAGTATCAGGGTTTCGGACAAAAACTCTTCCGTTACAAAGGCATTTCATTTTTTAAATAACCTAAGCATTACCAAATTGAATATATTGATAAAACACACTAATATTAAACATAAGAAAAAAGAATCACTGAAAAATCTATTTTCAAAGTTAAGTTATTCACAAACTAGTGATTCACACAAATTTCAAATAATTCAAAATTTAAACTATTCAAATTTGTAAACTACCGGTACTAACAGAAAGTTTGTTATTTTTTGTACCTAAAGCGAAAATATTCACAAAGAAACTCTAAATACAGCAAAAAACAACTCAAAAATAAATAAAGCAAAATAATAAGAAAAAAAGGCCACCTACTGGGCCACAGCGGCCTGCATACGACTAGAAACCCAAATTCTAGTTGGGCCAGCATGCAGGCCCGCTAGCCCAGTAGGCCCAACAGGGCATCGCAGCAGAGGTAGGCCCAGAAGGCCTGCTTAAGAGAGGAGCTCGAGACAGCAGCGACGGCGGGGCTTATAAGCAGGTGCGAGTGCCCCTCGGCTAGCGAGGTGTGACTAAACTTCTGCACCCCTCGCCCGGCAGCGCACACCCTTTAGTACCGGGTCGTGGCTCCAACCAGTACTAAAGGGGGGGCCTTTACTACCGGTTGCTGCCACGACCCGGTACTAAAGGGGGTGCGGTTCCCGCCGCTTCACCTAGCCAAAACAGACCCTTAGTACCGGTTGGTGGCTTCAACCGGTACTAAAGGTGTCCCCTATATAAGAAAACACTTCGAAAAATTTTAGTTTCTCATCTCCCACTTCTCTCTGCTGCCGCCCCACCCCGCGCTGTCGCCGCCCTTGTCGCGTTATCCCCGTCGACTCCGCGACGCCCCCGTCCTCGTCGCATCATCCCCGTCGACTCCGCGGCGCCCCCGTCGCCGGCCTGTCCCGGTCGCCGCACCGGCCCGTAGCCGTCCCCTCGCCTTGTCGCCATCGCCTTGGATCGCGACCTCGCCTCTCCGTCGTCGTTGCCTCGCCATAGCCTTCGCCTCGACCTTGCCCCCGCGCGCTGTGAGCCCCTCCCCCCCCCCCTCCCCCCCCCCTCCAATCGATCAAAGCCACCGCGCGCCGACGCCGGCCGTAGCGCACACACACGCGCGTGCGCACACACACACACTACATGCACACACACACACACTACACGCGCACACACACACAATTTTTCTGTTTTTAGTTTTTAGTTTTTTTCTGTTTTTCATACAAAGTTTTAGATGAATTAATTAATTAGATTAGATTAATGTCAAATAGTATATAGAAATGTTAGTTATAATATATATAATGTCAAAGGTTTTTTCTGTTTTTTATACAAATGTTATAGAAATGTTAGTTATATAGAAGTGTTAGAAATTTTGGAAATGTTAGCTTTAGCTAGATGAATTAGATTAATTTCAAATTCTTAGACGATGATCGATGTTTTTTCTCTGTTTCTTATATTTTTAGTTATAAAATTTAGAATTTGCATAGATGAAATCACAATCCATCATTTAAAAAATGTTACTTTACTTTTGCGTCATATAGTATTTGTTGTCGACGATGCCCGGCCCGCATCCTCGCCGTCGACCCATTCGCGACGACGTCCTGCTTCAGAGGACCCATGTCCGGGACTGGGCTCCGCCGGGCTGGCACTGGGAGGTGCTACCTTCAGGGGCGTGACGCTTGGTGAGGAACCCGGCCCCGGGTCCCGTCGTCGACCCTCATCTCCTTTGGTGGCGTTCGCGTGGGCCACTTTCGGTGCGGAGGGAGCCGGCCCCGCCGGAGGTGGTACGTCGCCGTGTCAGGGATTAGGACGAGCACGTCCATCGCTACATGGCTGCTATGGATGTCAGGTTCTCCAATACCTGGCAGGTTCTTTGGGGAGATCACCCGAGCTATGATCCAGTGATGGTTCCTTCACTTTGGTTGTCCACCGCCTAGATTACTCTCTAGTATTCGATCTTTATTAGCTAGCTAGCTAGCTAGTGATGTATTCAATATATAATATTCGAGATGATTTATTCGAGATTATATATATTATTCAAGACGATGTATTCGAGATTATGTCTATTATTCGAGACGACGTATTCGAGAATATATTCACTTTTTCCTTATTAATTGATTACACCCATGCATTGTAATTTGAATATATTTCTTTTGGATTAGTTAAACAAAACCTATGGCGGACAATACCGGCAGATAGGGAGAAGAGGCCCTGTTCAATATCATACGCAATCCTCGCGGGCCAAATGATGATCAGAATGAAGAAGATTATGACGGCTCCGAATATCTAGACAACACCGGGTAGGGTGATATGATATTCGATCGCGACGACCGAATTGATGAAGTCATGAACTATGAACATGACAAAGAAAATGTTGATCTTGAAACAACAAAGACCGGCGAGGTATATATATTTATATAAGCAGGCATCTGGTGATCATCACATGTTTTAAATGACTTGAAGATATATTAACGAATCGATCTTTCTTCTTTCAGCCATCCGGATCGAGCAAATGTTCAGGCAACACGAAACGAGGCCCGAACAAAAAGTTGAAGGAGGGCGTAAATTACAATATCGAGGCCATCAAACCTAATGGCGAACCATCAGCGCCTAAGAAGATTGCAGACAAGTTCATTCGTCAGTGCGGAGTTCTTGTGAAGGACCAACTCCCGATCGCCCTTCAAGAATGGAGAGAGCCAGCAAAGCCACGTCCAGGAGTTACTTTTGTCGACGACAGACAAAAACTTCTGCTTTGGGAAACGCTCATGGAACATTTCACCCTACCAGATCATTTCACAGATGCGGATGCGGAGAAAGTCAAGGACGCTGCTCTTAGGAAGATGGAGTTGCATTCAAGAACCACAAGATTCGTGAATGGGCCAAGTACGTCAAGGGAGGAAGGAAGACTCCAGTATTCGAGGGAACACTAGAGAAGCAAAGTGCTCATTGGGACGATTTCGTGAAATTCAAGGATTCAGAATTATCTAAGGAACGGTCGAGAATAAACAAGGCCAATGCCGCAAAAAAGGATAAGTTCCATAAGCTGGGGCCAGGTGGCTATGCGGTGGGAATGCCTAAGTGGGATAAGTCCGAGAAAGAGATGGAGGATGCAGGTGTCACTCCATAAACATTGAGCTGGCCCCCCAGGTGCAGGACTTGGTTCTATGCGCATGGGGGGAGTTGGACTCGAAGACAGGAAAAGTTTCAAAGAAGGCATGTCTGGACGGAGCCAAAGATAAGCTACTTGTTGCAATAGAAGAGGCTCAATCGGGGGTGTTCAAGCCCAACAGAGAGAACAACGAGCTTACGCATGCCCTGGGAAATCCTGAATACCCGGGAAGAACACGAGGCATGGGCGTTATTCCGTGGCATGAGGGGTTTTCGGACTGGAACGCCGACTACAGAACCCGTGTGAGAAAGAAGATTGCGGAGGAGAAGAAGAGGAAGATGGAGGAGGAGCAGAGGAAGCTAGACTATGAACGCCTTCAAGGCCTAGAATCAGCGCACACGGACTTGGTAGTCAAATTCCAGCGGCAGCAGGAGCAGATCGACTCACTTAGCCAGCAAAGGGGGTCTCAGCAGCTAGCGGATGATCCGCCATTATTGGATAGCACCGTCCCATCCATGCCGAGAAGCAGCGTGGGTTCCGCCCCGGGCGACGCATTGCTGGGTAGCTACCCAGTGGATGACATCATGGAGAACACTAACCGCGAGGTACACTTCAAAATGAAGAACATATCCATGAAGGTGGCGGACGCCCTTGCTTTTACAAATCCCCCCGAGGCAACCTTCCATTGCAACCCGATTCCAGCGGGCTTTGCTCGTGTCTTGGTTGATGAGGTGGTGGACCAATATTCGGGGCTAGAGCTTGACATTCCTGGAGGTGACGATGAGCACACACTGGGAGAGGCCAACCATCGTATCATCCTATGGAGAAAGGATTGCATCATCTTTCTAAGGCCACCGACACCGCGTCATCCGACTCCTCGTCGAAGTCCGCCACCGAGTCAGCAGACTCCCGCTCCTTGAAGTCCACCAACGCGTCAGGCCACTCCTCCTCCAAGTCTGGCACAGCTTCAGGCCACTCCTCCTCCTCCAAGTCCGGCAAAGCGTCAGGCCACTCCTCCTCCAAGTCCGGCACAGCTTCAGGCCACTCCTCCTCCAAGTCCGGCATAGCTTCAAGCCACTCCTCCTCCTCCAACTCAGCCACGTCAGCCGTCTTCGCCGCCTCAGCAATCACGGAAGAGAGCCGCCTCAGTTATGGTGCGTAGCGGTACAAGTCGAGGTAGTACTGGAGGTACAGGCGGAGACAAGCGATTTCAATATGGTCCAAGCCTCGCGCCTCTTTCGTAGAGGCCTTACGACAAGTCCGAGGAGGAAAACATAGCCATATCGAAGGCCGAGGTGGAAGCCCATTTTGCACCGAAACCGCCACCGCTGCCAAGGGAGAAAGTTCCTGTGGAAATGATTGACCACTTCATTCGTATGGCTAGAGCACCAGCTCCCAAGCCTGTTGACATAGACTATGAGCGCCACATCAAGAAGTTAAATCGAGCACGTCTATAGAAAGAGGCGAGCTCGAGCTCGAGCAAATCAGCTGGCAAAAGGAGCAGTAAAACCGTTCCCCAGCTGGGAGAACAGGCGGCGCAATCAATCCTCCCGCTTGTTGTGCCAACAACACATGAGAGTAGGCGCGCCCAATATTATTGTGGGCAAACCGTTAACGTTCCTGGGCTGGGCGATGTGGTAATAACCGAGAAGCATATTGAGCAGGATGAAACGCACATGATCACTGTTGGACAACTCCTCAATATCGAGCCCATGTCTCCGACTAGAGAGGAGGAAATAAAACGGACATATGTCTGGGGCCAACCTTTGGTCGAGCCAGACGAGGTCAAGAACCTCCCAACGAGAATGTATGAATTTCATCAATGGTACATGGACATTACCAAGATTTCCAATCGAGAGTCCCTCATGGTGAATGTCAAGAAGGATCATTACTACCATGAGAAAGCTGTGACAGTTGAGTATTCAGAACTATTTCAGCTATACAATCAAGACGCACTCGACAAATCTATCGTCAGTTGCTATTGTCTGTAAGTGATTTCTTTCTGTAATTTAAGTCTCAAGCTAGCTGTACGGATCATTTTGATCAATCATTACCTGTAATTACCCTCATATATTCTTTTGTGTGGTATTATGCAGGATGAAGATTTATGAAATGAAAAAAGGTGGACGCTATGGCAATGGGTTCGTTGACCCAAATACCATTAATGAATACACATGGAAATTAGATACATATTACGAAAAAAGTGTAGAGGAAAGCATGCTAGAGTTCTTCAAGTGCCTTAAATACAATGAAGATATGCTACTTCCTTACAACTTCGAGTGAGTCACACTGTCTTGTACTACAAATTCTGTTTTTCCCTACTAGCTAGCTACATGTTTTTGCATACATATGCCCGCTTAATTAAGACATGCAAACGTGTGTGCATGCAGATTTCACTGGATTTGTTAATCCTTAAAGTTGATGACGGAACAGTTGAAGTACTAGACTCACTACTTAAGAAAGCAAGTGACTACACCATCGTGAAGGGGATAATCAACAGGTAATTTCAATCATTATTATCTATATCTCGGCCTATTTAATTAGTTCGTCATTTCCTGATAACAACTATTTAATAACCCATTTATTCATTTTCTTTGTCGGCGGGCAGGGCTTGGGCAAAGTTCATCAGGGCCACTCCAGGCCCATGGAAACAAAACCTGAAATGGTATCGACCCCAGGTAACTAATTAAGTAGTACTAGCTAGCTGCCATCTCTTTAATTATCATGCTTGATTAATTATTATCTGATCAAATTCCGTTCTCGTAAAGGCCCTGAAGCAGGCGTCAGGGAATAATCTGTGTGCATACTATGTTTGCGAGGACATTCGCATGATGGCGTCCGGAAGGAGCAGATTTCAAAGACAGGAGTGGGTATGTTTGTCAGAACACTATTCACATTTTTTACACCATTATCGATATCTAGTCACACAACTAATACACATGCATATTGATCTCCTTCTTAATAGTTCAAAGAGGTGTGGGAGAAGCTCCTAATAGAGGACCGCATAGAAGCAATTTAAGAGGAAATAGCAGAATTTTTGCTCGACCAGGTCATAGATCCCAAAGGAGAATACTATTACCCGCTACCGCCCCATGAACCACTTCCAATTGTTATCGTGCTCCGAAAGGACCAATTAGGAGGAATTGTACATATATATATATACATGTGTGTATATATGTGTGAATTTATTAATGGTGGTTGTGAGACATTCGATGATATATATATTATGATCGATTCTACTAGAAATTCTATTTATATATATGCATAACGTGTACATTATGTAGTATCGTAAAATACCAGCAAACGAAAAAGAATTAAATGGAAAACAAAAAAATTAAATAAAAAGAAATCATAAACCCAAACCCCCCCAACCTTTTAATACCGGTTGGTGACACCAACCGGTACTAAAGGGCTCCCTGCCCTCGAAGCTGGCTCGTGCCACGTGGTTGCCCTTTAGCACTAGTTTGTGCTGAACCGGTACTAATGGGGGGGGGGCTTTTGTAACACCCTGGATGTAACTTTCCCAAACTGTACTCCAACCCTTGCCGTTTCCAGCGTTAAGTTAATTTATTATCTCGTGTTCGGGTCTTTGTCTCTGTGTGTTGTTATCCCTGTCATGCATCTCATATCATGTCAATATGTGCATTGCATTTGCATACGTGTTCATCTCATGCATTTGAGATTTTTCCCTGTTGTCCGTTTTGCATTCCGGCGCTTCGTTCTCCTCCGGTGGTCATTTCTAGCTTTCTTTCGTGTGGGGATTAAACATTTCCGGATTGGACCGAGACTTGCCAAGCGGCCTTGGTTTACTACCGGTACACCGCGTGTCAAGTTTCGTATCATTTGGACTTCGTTTGATACTCCAACGGTTAACTGAGGGACCGAAAAGGCCTCGTGTGTGTTGCAGCCCAACACCCCTCCATTTTGGCCCAAAACCCACCTAACTCTGTTCCATCATCTAGATCATTTGATCACGATCGCGTGGCCGAAAACCGCACCTCATTTGGACTCTCCTAGCTCCTCCTATGCCTATAAATAGGTCCCCCTCGAAATATCCCGGATCCCCTCCTCTTCTAACCCTAAAAATCCCCACGCGCGCACCAGACATATCGCCCACCGCCGCCCGCGGCCACTAGCACGCTGCCACGTGGCGGCTCCCGCCTGCGCCGCCGCCGAGGCCCGCCGGCCCGAAGCCGGCCCCCTCCCCGCTCCAACCGGGCCGCGCCCGCGCCCGCTAGCGCCGCCGCCTCCCTCGGCGCCGGTGCCCGACGCTGCCGTGTCCTTCCGCCACTCCGCCGCGCGCCGCTCGTCCGCCGGCCGGCCGGAGCCGCGCTGCGCCGCCTCGCCGTCTTCCGCCGCGGGAGCCGAGCTCCGCCGCCGCCTCCCCGGACGTCGGCCAAGGCCCGGCCGCCGCCGTCCTCGCCTCTCCTCGCCAGCAAGCCGCCGCCCGGCCTCCTCTTCTCCTCCGGTGAACCTCGGCATCCGTGCCCCGGCGAGATCCGATCCAGATCTGGCCGTGAACAGTAAACCCTAGGTCATTTTTTCCTCTAAGTCCCGAAATTGCAGATCCAAGTGCTCCTATTCGTAGCTCCGTAACTTTGCATCCGTAGCTCCGATTCATGCATATAGCATATCAAAATGTTCATCTCAGAGAGTACATCATTTCATTCCGTTGCATCATTTTCATTTGAGTTCATCTGCATGCCCGAAATGCTGTTAGAAGAGGGCTACTTGAGATAATTGTCAGATCTGCTGCTCCATTTAGGTTTTGTCATTTTTTCCATGATGAATGTGTGCATGCTATGCCCATGAGTTCTACATATGTTTTGTTAAGAGTTTTGTCATCTTTCCAGAGGTGCAACCCATGTATTTTTGTGATGTGTGTGGTGACTAGTGCAAGCTTGCAAAGTGGTGCACTTGGTAAATCTGTTTTTCAAAGACTTAGTATTTTCACTAAGTCCTGGATCTGTTTATCTCATGATGCCATATGTTCATGTTGTTTCCTAGTGATCCGTGCCTCTTTTAAGGATGATCAGTAAGGATGTTTTGTTAATATTGTAGTGCTCTATCCATCCATGTCTTTGTTTATAATTATGGAGCACCCTAGCTTGAGTCAATCGAGCTCTACTTTTGCTACTTTGTGAATCTGGGCAGATTGTCAACTTGTTTGCAATTTTGCCGATGATGTTGTAGTTGATCCGTGCATGCTATGCTATTGTTCTTGCCATGTCTAGCTTGAATTTTGTGCCTTCTTGATGGATGTATGCTTGTCTTGCCATCACTTGCACCGTAGTGAGTGCATCGAGCTCGTAAACATGCCTACTTGAGTTATATTTCAGCATGTGCCAGTTTTCACGAAGTCTGAAAACTGATTATGTTTTTGCTATGTTCACATGCTTGCAATTGTATTTTCTGATCCCTTTTGGCTCAAGGTCACTAAGGGACTTTTGTTAAGATCTTTGAGTAGCTCCATTTCATGCTTTACTTTTCCATGTTCAGGTCCTGTAGCATGTAGTTTTGTTGCTCCGAAGAGGGCTACCTGATCTGAAATTCCAGACAAGTGTTAATTTCACTAAGTCTGAGATATGTTTGCCAGATGCATTTTTGTCATGCTTGTTTGAACCTGTTAATGGATGAATTGGCCGTAGCTCAGTGCTAGACTTTTGTCAAGCATCTTGAATGCATCCCAGCCATGTATTTGTTGTCATGTTTGGGTGCTGTAGCATGTTCATCTCATTGCATTTAGATGGCTACTTGCTGTAATTCGCAGACAGGTGTCATTTTTGAATCGCTTGCCATTTCCAGACCGTAACTCCGATTCCGGCGTTCTTTATATTGTTTTCAAGCGATTTCATCTCATCTTTCCAGTGGCACACTTGGATTTCCAAGTTGAGGCAGGTTCTTGCATTTCCTGTCATATCTTGCATTTTGCATCCCGCATCGCATCCCGCTTAGCATATCATCTTTGCATTGTGTTGTTTGAGTTTGCACGTGGTTGATTGTATCCTTGTTGCTTGTTTGTCTTGTTTGGGTAGAGCTAGGAGACGAGTTCGCTAACGAGGAGCCCGTTGAGTTTGCTTTTGAGGATCCAGTCAACTCTGACAAATGTGCAGGCAAGATGATCATACCCTCGAAATCACTACTGTCTTTGCTATGCTAGTTTGCTCGCTCTTTTGCTATGCCAATGCTACGATGCCTACCACTTGCTTGGAAGCCTCCCAAATTGCCATGTCAAACCTCTAACCCACCATGCCCTAAGCAAACCGTTGATTGGCTATGTTACCGCTTTGCTCAGCCCCCTCTTATAGAGTTGCTAGTTGCAGGTGAAGATTGGAGCCTGTTCCTTGTTGGAACATTTATTTACTTGTTGGGATATCATTATATTATCTTGTTATCTTAATGCATCTATATACTTGGTAAAGGGTGGAAGGCTCGGCCTCTCACCTAGTGTTTTGTTCCACTCTTGCCGCCCTAGTTTCCGTCATATCGGTGTTATGTTCCCGGATTTTGCGTTCCTTACGCGGTTGGGTTATAATGGGAACCCCTTGATAGTTCGCCTTGATTAAAGCTTTTCCAGCAATGCCCAACCTTGGTTTTACCATTCGCCACCTAGCCTCTTTTTCCCTTGGGTTTCCGGAGCCCGAGGGTCATCTTATTTTAACCCCCCCCCCCCGGGCCAGTGCTCCTCTGGGTGTTGGTCCAAACTGAGCTGCCTGCGGGGCCACCTCGGGGAAACTTGAGGGTTGGTTTTACTCATAGCTAGTCTCATCTGAGTGTGCCCTGAGAACGAGAGATGTGCAGCTCCTATCGGGATTTGTCGGCACATTCGGGCGGTGTTGCTGGTCTTGTTTTAACCTGTCGAAGTGTCTTGAATTACCGAGATACCGAGTCTGATCGGAACGTCTTGGGAGGAGGTCTATTCCTTCATTGAACGTGAGAGATTGTGATGGGCTAAGTTGGGACTCCCCTGCAGGGATTTGAACTTTCGAAAGTCGTGCCCGCGGTTATGGGCAGATGGGAATTTCTTAATGTCCGGTTGTAGATAACTTGAACCTTAACTTAATTAAAATGAATCTACTGAGTGTGTTGCCGTGATGGCCTCTTCTCGGCGGAGTCCGGGAAGCGGACACGGTGTTGGAGTAATGTTTGCGCAGGTTGCTCTCTAGTTTCTCGCTCGCCCTTTGCCTCCTATTCTCACTCTCTTTTGCAAATAAGTTAGCCACCATACTTGCTAGTCGCTTCCTGCAGTTCCACTCATATTTTACCATGCCTTACCTATAAGCTTAAATAGTCTTGATCGCGAGGGTGCGAGATTGCTGAGTCCCTGTGGCTCACAGATTACTATTACACCAGATGCAGGGCCTGATGATTCCGCTCCAGGAGACGCGCTTGAGCTCAAGTGGGAGTTTGATGAGGACTCTCAACGATACTATGTTTCCTTTCCCGATGATCAGTAGTGGTGCCCAGTTGGGGTTGATCGGGACCGTGTCGCTTGTTGGGTTATCTTTTATTTTGGCGCCGTTGTCGGGCCATGAGTGTTTGGATGATGTAATGTTATTTATGTACTTGATTGACGTGGCGAGTGTAAGCCAACTATGTTATCTCCCCTTTCATTATTATATTACATGGGATGTTGTGAAGATTGCCTAACTTGCGACATATGCCTTCAATGTGATTATGCCTCTAAGTCGTGCCTCGACACGTGGGAGGTATAGTCGCATCGAGGGTGTTACAAGTTGGTATCAGAGCCTTCCCCGACCTTAGGAGCCCCATTGCTTGATCGTTATTAGCGGCCGAGTTGTGTCTAGAAAAATGTTTTGAGTCATTTAGGAATTATATATCGGAGAGCTTAGGAATTCTTTTTACTTCCCAGTCTCCTCATCACTCTGGTAAGGCATCCTGACGTAGAGTTTTGACTCTTCTCTTCTCAAATTTCACTAAAAAAATTTAGGATCACACGAGTATCTTGGAATCGTTCCGATGGTTTTATGATGAGAACATTGTCTTGGTGCCTCCTGTCAGGGGTTTAGTGGAAGTTTCCCGGGGAGTTGAGCTCTGAGGTGTTGTCATCATAATTTTATCGTTGCAGTTCTAGAATACCTGAGTTTAGTACGCCGACATCGAAAATCTCTTTTATGCAGTTCGTTGGTGAGATAACCTCGACGCCACCCAGTACTGGGGCGGGAGTTCGGGAGTATCACCATAACTTGTATAACGGATGCTTTTCGAAGTTTGAGGTAGATGGTTTCCGAAGGTTTCTTGGTTATGTGTTGAAGGATGGATACAGCTGGATGTAGGATTTGCTAGTTTGGGTGAGATATTATGCTTCCCCTGTATCCCCAACACCTAATTGCATAACCGGAAAGGTTCGGGAGTTTCATAGGTGGGAATTCTTGTAGCTCTAGTTCTTCTTCCACGGATATTGGTTTGAGATTGGGATTTCTTACCGATTATTCGTTCATGATCCGTACCTTGTTGATTTATTTCTCTACCTTAATTCTACGTGGCTTCTCAATTTATGGATATGTGACCATTTCAAGAGGAATGCATTCGTTCATTTTGTTCGGCTGTGAAGACTATATGTTGCAATTTTCATTCCGTTGGATTTAGCTTCAATATTTAGCTATCAATGTGCTAATGGTGGTCAACCTCTTCAGGATGGCTCCTCCAACGCGCACGACTCCGAATCCTGATCCGCCACCACCTCCACCTCCTCCGGAGGCATGGCAAGCTGTGATGGCCGCAACCAATGCAAATACACAGTTGATCATGCAAATTCTTCAAGAGCGCAATCAAGGCAACCAAGGGAATCAAGGCAACAATCAGGATCACTTTGCTACACTCAACCAGTTCCTTGCTAACGGGCCAAAGACTTTCAACAATTGTGTTGAGGCAACCGATGCTGACGATTGGCTTGTGGATCTGTGCAAGCATTTCGAGTGCAGTAACGTCAGGCCTGAGGACTTTGTCAAGTTCGCTTCCTTCCAACTCAAAGATCAAGCTGCAGAATGGTTCCAGTAGTACAAGGACTCCAGAGGTGGACGTGTTATCACTTGGGATGATTTCCGTCGAGATTTCGGAGCTCATCATATTCCCCAGAGCGTGGTTGAAAGCAAGCATGAGGAATTCCGCAACCTGAAGCAAGGCTCTTTGTCTGTCTATGACTACAACAAGTTGTTCTAGAAGCTCGCCCGCTTTGCCAAGAAGGACGTCCCTGATGAGAAGAGCATGATATATCAGTTCAGGGGTGGTCTCAGAGAAGAAATCCAGCTCGCTCTTGTTCTCTTCGAGCCCTTGAGATATGATGAGTTCTACAACATGGCACTGAATCAAGAGGCTGCTCAGTTGAGGTGTGATGCTTCCAAGAAGCGAGTCAGAGATGCTACTCCTTCTTCCTCTACTCAAGTAGCCAAGCAGCAGAAGTATTGGCTTCCTCCTCCTCCGTTCCGTCAGCCGTATCAGCAGAAGAGCAAAGGTGGCAGTAGTTCTTCCCACCCACCCAACCCTGGCTTTCAGAACAAGACTTCGTCTCAAGCTCCAAGATCGAGTGCTCCGTATCACCGTCCGCTTTCAGAGGTCACGTGCAACAAGTGCCAACAGAAGGGTCACTATGCCAACAAGTGTTTCAACCAGAGGTGTCTTCCTCCTCCTCCTCCTGTCAGATCGGCAAGTACAGCTGTGGTCAAGCATAATCCCAAGCACGCCAAGGTCAACTTGATGAGCGCAGCCCAGGCAGAGGACTCGTCAGATGTGATTATGGGCAACCTTCCTGTTAACGATGTTCCTGCAAAAGTACTTTTTGACTCTGGTGCATCGCATTCCTTCATGTCATTCCCATTTGCATCGGAGAACAATTTTAGTACTAAGGCTTTACCTAGAGCTATGCAAGTCGTCTCTCCGGCTAAGCGTCTGAGTTCTAGTATGATGGTTCCGGATATTTCTATCATGATGGGTGATTTCAAGTTTCTGGCTTCTCCAATGGTTCTTGGTAACTCGGATATTGATCTTATTCTCGGGATGGATTGGCTTTCTAAGCACAAGGCTCAGCTTGATTGTGCAGCCAGGTAGATTCAATTGACTCATTCGTCTGAGGATGTGATTGTCTTTGCCGCTCGGGATAATACCATCCATGAGAAGGGTGAATTGGCTTTTCTCTCAATGAGAAGGGTGAATTGGATGCCATCTCGCAAATTCCATTCGTTTGCGAATATCAAGACGTCTTTCCAGAAGAGCTTCCAGGAATGCTTCTGCACCGGCCAGTCGAATTCGTTATTGATCTTGAGCCTGGCACGGAACCTGTGTGCAAACGTCCTTACAAGCTCGGACCTGAAGAGTTGAAGGAGCTGAAGAAGCAACTCGATATTCAAGAGAGAATGGGTCTCATCCGGCCTAGTTCTTCTCCGTGGGGTTGTGGTGTTCTTTTTGTGAAGAAGAAGGATGGAACGGACCGACTTTGTGTTGATTACCGTCCAGTGAACAAGAAGACCATCAAGAACAAATACCCACTTCCCAACATCAATGAGCTGTTCGAACAACTTCAAGGTGCTCAAGTATTCTCCAAGCTTGATCTCCGTATGGGTTATCATCAGATTCGAATCCGTGAGCAAGATATTCCCAAGACGGCTTTCAGGACAAGCTTTGGTTCATATGAATACACTGTCATGTCTTTTGGCCTCGTCAACGCTCCTCCGGCGTTCTTTCGTATGATGAACTTCATCTTCAACGCCTACACCAATGACTTCGTTTTGGTCTATCTCGACGACATTCTGGTTTTCTCCAAGAACAAGGAAGATCATGCCAAGCACTTGCGTTTGGTACTCGATAAGCTCAGGGAACATCAGTTCTACGCCAAGTTCTCCAAGTGTGAATTTTGGCTTGATGAGGTGCTTTATCTTGGTCATATCATCTCTGCCAAGGGCATTGCTGTGAATCCTGAGAAGGTGTCTGCAATTGTGAATTGGGAACCTCCTCAGAACGTGAAGCAACTCTGTAGCTTCCTCGGTCTCGCAAACTATTGCCGAAGATTCGTTGAAAACTTTTCTAAGATCGCGAAGCCTCTCTCAAATCTTCTTCAGAAGCACGTCAAGTACGTTTGGTCTCCGGAGTGTGACATTGATTTCAACACTTTGAAAGAGAAATTGATCACTGCTCCAGTTCTGACTCCGCCTGATGAATCCAAGCCGTACGAGGTCTTTTGTGATGCCTCTCTCCAAGGTCTTGGCGCAGTATTGATGCAAGAGAAGAAAGTTGTTGCTTATTCATCTCGCCAGTTGAAGCCTAATGAGAAGAACTACCCCACTCATGATCTCGAGTTGGCGGCAGTTGTGCATGCTCTTTTGACTTGGAGACATCTTCTATTGGGAAGAAAAGTGGACATTTTCACTGATCACAAGAGTCTCAAGTACATCTTCACTCAGCCTAATCTCAACCTCAAGCAAACTCGATGGGTCGAAATGATTCAAGAGTATAATCCGAGTATTGAGTACACTCCAGGCAATGCTAATGTGATTGCTGGCGCATTGAGCAGGAAAGCTTATTGTAACAGTCTAATTCTCAAGCCTTATCAACCCGAGCTTTGTGAAGCTTTCCGCAAACTTAATCTGCAAGTTGTTCCTCAAGGTTTCCTCGCCAACCATCAAGTCTCTCCTACCTTGGAAGACCAGATTCGCCAAGCCCAGCTTCTTGATGCTATGGTGAAAAAGGTGAAGACTGGGATTGCCAAGAGTCAACCCAAGTACAAGTGCTACCGCCTTGATGACAAGGACACTCTTTTCTTTAAGGATCGTATTGTGGTACCCAAAAGTGACCTCCGTGAAGTGATCATGAACGAGGCTCACAATTCTCTCCTCTCCATCCACCCTGGGAGCACGAAGATGTATCAGGACCTCAAGCAAGCTTATTGGTGGACTCGAATGAAGCACGAGATCGCTCAATTCGTGAATGAATGTGATGTCTGCAGAAGAGTGAAGGCAGAACACCAAAGGCCAGCTGGTCTCCTCCAACCTCTTGCCATTCCAGAATGGAAGTTTGACCACATTGAAATGGACTTCGTGACTGGGTTTCCAAAGTCCAAGCATGGCAATGATGCTATATTCGTTGTCATCGACAAACTCACCAAAGTGGCTCATTTTCTGCCTATCAAAGAGTCAATCACTACAGCTCAATTGGCGGAACTCTATACCTCTCGTATTGTCTCTCTACACGGTATTCCACAAGTGATCTCTTCAGACCGTGGCAGCATCTTTACCTCGAAGTTTTGGGATTCTTTTCAGAAGGCCATTGGCACGAACATCCGCTTCAGTACAGCTTTCCATCCTCAAACTAGCGGTCAAGTCGAGCGTGTCAACCAGATTCTTGAAGATATGCTCAGGGCTTGCGTGATCTCCTTCGGCATGAAGTGGGAGGATTGTCTTCCTTATGCTGAATTCTCCTACAACAACAGTTTTCAAGCAAGTTCGGGCAAGGCCCCATTTGAAATTCTGTATGGCAGGAAGTGCCGTACCCCTCTCAACTGGTCTGAAACCGGTGAACGTCAGCTTTTGGGTAATGACTTAATCACAGAGGCAGAAGAAATGTGCAAAGTCATTCGAGATAACCTCAAAGCAGCCCAATCCCGTCAGAAGAGCTACTATGATAGTAAGCACCGTGATTTGGCTTTCGATATCGGAGATCATGTTTACCTCCGCGTCTCTCCTATGAAAGGAACTCGTCGCTTCGGTATCAAAGGGAAGCTTGCCCCTAGATACGTGGGACCTTTCAAGATTATCAGCAAGAGAGGCGACCTCGCCTACCAACTCGAGCTTCCTCCAAACTTTGCAAATGTTCATGATGTGTTTCATGTCTCTCAGCTTCGAAAGTGCTTCAAGACTCCTGACCGCACCGTCAACTTCGAGGACATTGAGCTCCAAGAAGATCTCTCTTATCGTGAGCACCCAGTTGCTATTCTTGAAGAGACTGAACGCAAGACTCGCAACAAGTCAATCAAATTTCTCAAAGTCAAGTGGTCACACCATTCCGACCGTGAAGCTACCTGGGAACGCGAGGATCACCTCCATTCTGAGCACCCGGCGTTCTTTCAGTCCTAGATCTCGGGACAAGATACTTTCATAGTGGTGGAGTGTTGTAACACCCCGGATGTAACTTTCCCAATTTGTACTCCAACCCTTGCCGTTCCCGGCGTAAAGTTAATTTATTATCTCGGGTTCAGGTCTTTGTCTCTGTGTGTTGTTATCGCTGTCATGCATCTCATATCATGTCAATATGTGCATTGCATTTGCATACGTGTTCATCTCATGCATTCGAGCTTTTTCCCCGTTGTCCGTTTTGCATTCCAGCGCTTCATTCTCCTCTGGTGGTCATTTCTAGCGTTCTTTCGTGTGGGGATTAAACATTTCCGTATTGGACCGAGACTTGCCAAGCGGCCTTGTTTTACTACCGGTAGACCGCCTGTCAAGTTTCGTATCATTTGGACTTCGTTTGATACTCCAACGGTTAACCGAGGGACCGAAAAGGCCTCGTGGGTGTTGCAGCCCAACACCCCTCCATTTTGGCCCAAAACCCACCTAACTCTGTTCCATCATCTAGATCGTTCGATCATGATCGCGTGGCTGAAAACCGCACCTCATTTGGACTCTCCTAGCTCCTCCTATGCCTATAAATATGTCCCCCTAGAAATATCCCGAATCCCCTCCTCTTCTAACCCTAAAAATCCCCTCGCGCGCACCGGAAATGTCCGCCGCACCGGACATATCGCCCGGCGCCGCCCGCGGCCACTAGCACGCTGCCACGTGGCGGCTCCCGCCCGCACCGCCGCCGAGGCCCGCCGGCCCAAAGCCGGCCCCCTCCCCGCTCCAACCGGGCCGCGCCCGCGCCCGCTCGCGCCGCCGCCTCCCTCGGCGCCGGTGCCCGACGCCGCCGCGTCCTTCCGCTGCGCGCCGCTCGTCCGCCGGCCGGCCGGAGCCGCGCCCTCGCCGTCTTCCGCCGCGGGATTTGAGCTCCGCCGCCGCCTCCCCGGACGCCGCGCCAAGGCCCGGCCGCTGCCGTCCTCGACTCTCCTCGCCGGCAAGCCGCCGCCCGGCCTCCTCTTCTCCTCCGGTGAACCTCGGCGTCCGTGCCCCGGCGAGATCCGATCCAGATCTGGCCGTGAACAGTAAACCCTAGGTCATTTTTTCCTCTAAGTCCCGAAATTGCAGATCCAGGTGCTCCTGTTCGTAGCTCCGTAACTTTGCATCCGTAGCTCCGATTCATGCATATAGCATATCAAAATGTTCATCTCAGAGAGTACATCATTTCATTCCATTGCATCATTTTCATTTGAGTTCATCTGGATGCCCGAAATGCTGTTAGAAGAGGGCTACTTGAGATAATTGTCAGATCTGCTGCTCCATTTAGGTTTTGTCATTTTTGCCATGATTAATGTGTGCATGCTATGCCCATGAGTTCTACATATGTTTTGTTAAGAGTTTTGTCATCTTTCCAGAGGTTCAACCCATGTATTTTTGTGATGTGTGAGGTGACTAGTGCAAGCTTGCAAAGTGGTGCACTTGGTAAATCTGTTTTTCAGAGACTTAGTATTTTCACTAAGTCCTGGATCTGTTTATCTCATCATGCCATATGTTCATGTTGTTTCCTAGTGATCCGTGCCTCTTTTAAGGATGATCAGTAAGGATGTTTTGTTAATATTGTAGTGCTCTATCGGTCCATGTCTTTGTTTATAATTATGGAGCACCCTAGCTTGAGTCAATCGAGCTCTACTTTTGCTACTTTGTGAATCTGGGCAGACTGTCAACTTGTTTGCAATTTTGCCGATGATGTTGTAGTTGATCCGTGCATGCTATGCTATTGTTCTTGCATGTCTAGCTTGAATTTTGTGCCTTCTTGATGGATGTATGCTTTTCTTGCCATGACTTGCACCGTAGTGAGTGCATCGAGCTCGTAAACATGCCTACTTGAGTTATATTTCAGCATGTGCCAGTTTTCACAAAGTCTGAAAACTGATTATGTTTTTGCTATGTTCACATGCTTGCAATTGTATTTTCTGATCCCTTTTGGCTCAAGATCACTAAGGGACTTTTGTTAAGATCTTTGAGTAGCTCCATTTCATGCTTTACTTTGCCATGTTCAGATCCTGTAGCATGTAGTTTTTTTGCTCCGAAGAGGGCTACCTGATCTGAAATTCCAGACAAGTGTTAATTTCACCAAGTCTGACATATGTTTGCCATATGCATTTTTGTCATGCTTGTTTGAACCTGTTAATGGATGAATTGCCCGCAGCTTAGTGCTAGACTTTTGTCAAGCATCTTGAATGCATCCCCTCCATGTATTTTTTTTGTCATGTTTGGGTGATGTAGCATGTTCATCTCATTGCATTTAGATGGCTACTTGCTGTAAATCGCATACCGGTGTCATTTTTTAATCGCTTGCCATTTCCAAACCGTAACTCCGATTCCGGCGTTCTTTATATCGTTTTCAAGCGATTTCATCTCATCTTTCCAGTGGCACACTTGGATTTCCACGTTGAGGCCAGGTTCTTGCATTTCCTGTCATATCTTGCATTTTGCATCCCGCATCGCATCCCGCATAGCATATCATCTTTGCATTGTGTTGTTTGAGTTTGCACGTGGTTGATTGTATCCTTGTTGCTTGTTTGTCTTGTTTGGGTAGAGCCGGGAGACGAGTTTGCTAATGAGGAGCCCGTTGAGTTTGCTTTCGAGGATCCAGTCAACTCGGACAAATGTGCAGGCAAGATGATCATACCCTCGAAATCACTACTATCTTTGCTATGCTAGTTTGCTCGCTCTTTTGCTATGCCAATGATACGATGCCTACCACTTGCTTGCAAGCCTCCCAAATTGCCATGTCAAACCTCTAACCCACCATGCCCTAAGCAAACCGTTGATTGGCTATGTTACCGCTTTGCTCAGCCCCCTCTTATAGGGTTGCTAGTTGCAGGTGAAGATTGGAACCCGTTCGTTGTTGGAACATTTATTTACTTGTTGGAATATCATTACATTATCTTGTTATCTTAATGCATCTATATAGTTGGTAAAGGGTGGAAGGCTCGGCCTCTTGCCTAGTGTTTTGTTCCACTCTTGCCGCCCTAGTTTCCGTCATATCGGTGTTATGTTCCCGGATTTTGCGTTCCTTACGCGGTTGGGTTATAATGGGAACCCCTTGATAGTTCGCCTTGATTAAAGCGTTTCCAGCAATGCCAAACCTTGGTTTTAACATTCGCCACCTAGACTCTTTTTCCCTTGGGTTTCCGGAGCCCGAGGTCATCTTATTTTAACCCCCCCCCCCGGGCCAGTGCTCCTCTGGGTGTTGGTCCGAACTGAGCTGCCTGCGGGGCCACCTCGGGGAAACTTGAGGGTTGGTTTTACTCGTAGCTAGTCTCATCTGAGTGTGCCCTAAGAACGAGATATGTGCAGCTCCTATCGGGATTTGTCGGCACATTCGGGCGGTGTTGCTGGTCTTGTTCTAACCTGCCGAAGTGTCTTGAATTACCGAGATACCGAGTCTGATTGGAACGTCTTGGGAGGAGGTCTATTCCTTCGTTGACCGTGAGAGCTTGTCATGCGCTAAGTTGGGACTCCCCTGCAGGGATTTGAACTTTCGAAAGCCGTGCCCGCGGTTATGGGCAGATGGGAATTTGTTAATGTCCGGTTGTAGATAACTTGAACCTTAACTTAATTAAAATGAATGTACTGAGTGTGTTGCCGTGATGGCCTCTTCTCGGCGGAGTCCGGGAAGCAGACACGGTGTTGGAGTAATGTTTGCGCAGGTTGCTCTCTAGTTTCTCGCTCGCGCTTTGCCTCCTCTTCTCGCTCTCTTTTGCGAATAAGTTAGCCACCATACTTGCTAGTCGCTTGCTGCAGTTCCACTCATATTTTACCCTGCCTAACCTATAAGCTTAAATAGTCTTGATCGCGAGGGTGCGAGATTGCTGAGTCCCTGTGGCTCACAGATTACTATTACACCAGATGCAGGGCCTGATGATTCCGCTCCAGGAGACGCGCTTGAGCTCAAGTGGGAGTTCGATGAGGACTCTCAACGATACTATGTTTCCTTTCCCGATGATCAGTAGTGGTGCCCAGTTGGGGGTGATTGGGACAGTGTCGCTTGTTTGGTTATCTTTTATTTTGGCGACGTAGTCGGGCCATGAGTGTTTAGATGATGTAATGTTATTTATGTACTTGATTGACATGGCGAGTGTAAGCCAACTATGTTATCTCCCCTTTCATTATTATATTACATGGGATGTTGTGAAGATTGCCTAACTTGCGACATATGCCTTCAATGCGATTATGCCTCTAAGTCATGCCTTGACACGTGGGAGATATAGTCGCATCGAGGGTGTTACAGCTTTAGTTCCTACACTTTAGCGCCAGTTACCAAACCGGCACTAAAGGGCCTTACGAACCGGTGCTATTGCCCGGTTCCGCACTAGTGTATCTAGCATTGCAAGGTGAACCATTTCGTGGGAATGATGAATCCAGTACTTCTTTGAACTAGGGGAATTTTTTGGAGTTACTTGATTGGGTGAAAGAAAGAATTTCAGAAGTGAAGGTTGCATTTGATGAGCTATGCCCTCAGAATGCCAAAATGACTTCTGGAAAAATTCAAGAAATCCTTGCTAAACATTGTGCACAAGCGGTCACCAAGGCAATCAAAGAAGATATGGGTGATTGTCTTTTCTCTGTTCTTATTGATGAGTGTCGTGATATATCGGTGAAAGAACAAATGGCCATGGTAATCAGGTACGTATTTAAGTTTTTGAAGTGTCTATGTGCTTTTTGGACTTTTTGTTGTATGTAGAGTTGTCAACTAATTATATGACTTCCTGTAGGTATTTGAGCAAACAAGGAGAGACTGTTGAACACTTTCTTGGTATTAAGCATGTTCCGGACACAACATATTCTTCTTTAAAGAAGGCATTATTGGAGATTTTTGCTAAGCATGGTCTAGTTGTTGCACGACTACGAGGGAAAGGGTATGATGGGGCATCTAATATGAGAGGAGAATTCAATGGCCTTCAGAAGTTAATTCGAGGAGAACCCATATGCTTTCATTGCTTTGCCCACCAACTGCAGTTGGTAGTTGTTGTTGTTTCGAGATGCTGCAAGGGTGTTGAGGGTTTTTTTGAATATGTGACCATGATTGCTAATCTCAGTACTTCATCTTGCAAGAGAAGGATAAATTGCTTGACAAGCAAAAAGAGGTTCTTTTGGATAAGATTAAGAGTGGTGAGATGCCGACGGGAAGAGGGAAAAATCAAGAAACTTCCTTGGTCAGACCTGGAGATACAAGATGGGGCTCTCATTACACAACCTTATCTCGCATTGAATCAATGTGGGATGCAGTCATAGAGGTTTTGGGCATTGTTGAGGATGATGTGCGTGTTCCATGTAGGGCAGGAGGTTTGGTTCATCAAATGGAGACTTTTAGCTTTGTGTTCATCTTCAAGATGATGCTAAAAATCCTTCGCATGAAAAATGATTTGTCTCTTCTATTGCAAAAGAAGGATCAAAATGTTGTTCAGGTATGTGATCGATCATGCTATATGTATCTTGTCTGCTCGATATATTTTGTTCATCTAAGCATACATGCCACTAAAATTGTAATTGTCTCATTTCAGGCAATGTCATTGGTTACAGATGTGAGAACACGTTTGATCAACTGGAGAAATAATGGTTGGGAGCCACTCTTGGAAGATGTCAAAGCCTTTTGCACCAAAAACGACATTCCGATACCAAATATGGATGACATCTTTACAAAGTGGGAAAATCAAGAAAAGGTGGATGAAACAATGTCACAGTTGATCATTTTTTCCGCGTCGACACCTTCTATGCTGCCATAGACTCCATCACCATAGAGTTTGATCGTCGTTTTAATGAGGTATCTTCAGAACTACTCTAGAACTTCTCTTGTCTTTACCCAAGAAACTCCTTTTCTAGGTTCAATGTGAATAAGCTTGCTAGACTCACAGAGATTTATCATGAGGATTTCTCAGATTATGAACGTGAACATATAGTTGATAACCTAGAGCTATTCATTATCCATATGAGAAGAATTGAAGACTTTAGAGTTTTTCATGATATTGCAAGTCTAGCTAAAAAGATGGTTGAACTTGAAAGGCATGTCATGTTTCCTGTTGTTTATCGCCTCATTGAGTTGGCATTGCTACTACCGGTAGCGACGACAACAGTTGAAAGAGCCTTCTCATCAATGAAAATCATCAAGACTGTGTTGCGCAGCAAGATGTCTGATGGCTGGCTTAATGACTTGATGGTGTGTTACATTGAGCGAGAGATCTTCAAAAGTATTGATCTTGGTAAAATTAAGGAAGATTTTCAGAAGGAGGGTAGGGCACTGCCAATACCTGGGTCTTCTAGACGCCATTAATGCTTCATTATCGGTATGTTTTAGGTTGTTTTCCTATTTGAAACATGTCTACAATTTCATTGTATTTGGTTATTTCATTTGTAGTGGACAATTTCATTCCTTTGATTCACATAAAGAAAAATCTTAGTGAGACTTTGCTCCACCTTAAAAAAAATTCGTGGTCCGCCTCTCTCCCCGTTGTCTGTTGGGACTTGAACGACAACATATCTTAGTTCATCTACAGTTGCAGCATGCTATCCCAACCACCGCACCACCTGGGAATCATCTACACACTACAACAAACGAATTCACCAAGCAAACATATTCCCTTTAATTAGAAGGAAAAACCACACCAGTTTAGCTACCTATATGATCTAGCGACCTTAAAATCAGCGGATTGGCTTTGCTAAAGGTGTTCTTATAAAAAGAGGAGATCTATGGTGTTAGTGCTACAGAAAAATCAAGCAGGATATTCAAGGAATTTATGGATATGCTACTTGCCTGCAGAGATCGACATCTGAGGACAAACTCAACGACTTCGCAGAGGTAAATCGGTGTGCCACCACCCACAAGTCATATAGTAGGTTTTAAAACCGTCAATGCACCACATACGGCAGTAGCACCATCTACTTTAGAACCATCGGTACACCGTACACTACCATGCAGGAATCATCACCACAGTTAGATTGCAGCCTTGTCTGAACATGGAAGTCAAAGAGATTAGGTAGACTATGGATATTATATATAGTTGCCTTTTTTTAGATCAGAAGCATTGGTTGAACTTTGAAGCTCAGGGTGGATGAGTAGAACAATTAATCTTGACTTCGCAGCCTGGCATGTGGGCATAGGCGGGGTGGCAACAGCCATGTTTGGTCAACTGTGGCCATGGAGCGCGTTCTTATAAAAGAGAAGAGATATGTGGTGCTATTGCTTGAACAAAATCAAGCAGGCTATGCAGGGAATTTACTGATATGTTACTTGCCTGCGAAGATGGACAGGCAAGGACGAACTTGACGTCGTCAGAGATTTAAATGTTGTGCCACCAGTCCTTAGTAGGTTCTCGAATTGTCAATGCATCACATACAACAGCAGCATCGCTACTTTAGAACACCACCGGTTCACCTTAATTACCATACCTTGCATGAACCATCACCATCGTTAGATTGCAGCTTTGTCAGAACATTGAAGTCAAAGATATTAGGTAGACCATGGATTAGATAGAGGATTGTACATGGTAATAGGCACTGTATGCACATAGTTAAATCTCCCCTCCAGCCAATATTCTTCTCGGGAAAGTTGGTCAAACACAGAGAAGTTTTACCTTAAAAAAACAAAAACAAAAAGATGCAGTTGTTGATTGCCTCCCAGGACTTTGTGTATGTCGATCTGCTTGCCGCATTGGGAGAAGACTCCTCTACAGATTGCTCGGCTGCGTCCAAGAGGCGGCCATGATGCCGACCCTGGAGTGCAGGCCGAAGATGAATTGATA